>NC_140165.1:96277691-96297691 GCF_963971535.1 Notolepis coatsorum | reverse complement strand
ATCGTACCAAGAGACAAAACATGGGGGGGTCCAGGGTGCGTCTACTGTCGCCCACCCCTCCGGTAAGACGTGGAGTGGTGCTTCCCCACAGATGTCTCTGATCACTCCTGCCGACACAGGTGCGCAGCTGTACTTGGATATAAAATGAAATACTTGTGAGTGTTTGCAGCAGGTTGCCAGGTGACATAGGTTTGAATCTGGATCTGACTGATCTGCTTTTTTCCCTCTTTATTTTTCATTGTTAATTGGGGTCCATATATAAGGTAATAGCAGAAAGGGGCCTCCAGGTTATGCTAAGTGAATGTCCTACACAGTGGTGGAAGAAGTACACAGTTCCTTTACTTAAGTAAAAGTAGAAATACTCAGATAAATGAGTACTCTGGTAAAAGTCCTCCATTCAAATTCTACGTAAGTAAAAAGTGTTTGCTATTGAATGTACTTGAGTATCTAAAGTAAAAGTACACATTCTACATGATGTTTGTGTGTCCATTGATCTCTGTGTTATGTTAAAGTGGTATGTGGTCCAGTTATGCTGCTCTGATTAAAGGTCATGTTAAAGTGGTATGTGGTCCAGTTATGCTGCTCTGATTACGTCCTCTTGAAGTTGACAGGCTTCAAATGTGAAAGTATATAATCGTCATACATTTCTTATTTTGTATATATTGTGTTTTCTATGCAAAATCCTTTTCTTCAAAGTAACTGATGGGTTCAGAGATAAATGTAATGGAGTAAAAAGTACAATATTTCCCTTGAAATGTAGTGGAGTAAAAGTATAAAGTTCCCTGAAATGAAAATACTCACATAAAGTACAAGTAGCTCGAAAATGTACTTAAGTACAGTACTTGAGTAAAAATACTTAGTTACTTTCCACCACTGTGTGTCCAAGAATGAACTTCTGACAAACCTCTATAGACAGAGATACTAATGCTTCTACTTTATTCCTTTTGCTTTCAGGACAAAACCAATCCCAGCAATAATACCTAAGGAATCTACATCAACCATCTCAAATTTGTCAACTTGTTATCATACAGAGCAAGATTATCTCCAACCAACTCCACACCCACCTAGAGAACAACTCCCTTTTTGAACCCTTTCAATCAGGCTTCCGAAAACACCACAGCACAGAATCTGCTCTTGTTAAAGTCACCAACGACATCCTGCTAAATTCAGATTCCGGTTTTCTCTCCATACTCATCCTCCTCGACCTCAGCGCTGCTTTTGACACCATTGATCACAACATCCTACTCTCCCGTTTAGAACACACAGTTGGCATCACAGGCTCAGCTCTCCACCTATTTCACTCCTATCAGACAGACAGCAATTCACTACCATGGACAGTCATACCTCAACCTCTTTCCCTGTTACATCTGGTGTCCCCCAAGGCTCAGTCCTTGGTCCCATACTCTTCTCCCTCTATATGTTACCCCTCTGCCACATTTTCAGAACACATGGTCTTCAATACCACTGCTACGCCGATGACACACAGTTATACATTCTGCTGCTACTATTGCCCTCTCCTCCTGCCTCTCTGAAATAAAAATCTGGATGAACCACAACCTTCTCCAACTCAATAGCACTAAAACTGAAATCCTGGTAATGGGCACACCTCACCTTCTCCGTAAAAACCCTGACTGCTCCATATCCATCAACAACAACCACTCTATCCTCCTCTCCCCCACAGTGAAAAACGTGGGTGTTCTTTTTGACCCCAAACTAACATTCGAACCACACATCAACAACATCACCAAGACATGCTACTTTCACCTCAGGAACATTTCCCGCATTAGACCACTACTGTCCCCCTCCGACACTGAAAAGCTGGTCCATGCCCTCATTTTCTCCCGTCTAGATTACTGTAATGCATTACTCATTGGCTCAACATCTAAATCCCTCCATAAACTTCAACTAATTCAGAACACCTCAGCCCGCATCATCACCCGCTGCCCCAAATTCTCCCACATCACACCTGTCCTCTCCTCACTTCACTGGCTCTGTCAAGTATAGGATTGACTTTAAGATCTGTCTCCTCCTCACTTACAAAGCCCTCCACTCCCTAGCACCTGATTACATCTACAACCTTCTTCAACACTACACTCCCTCCCGCTCACTCCGCTCATCCAACTTAGCCCTTCTGAGCACACCACACTATACCGCCTTAAATCCACAGAAAACAAATCATTCTCCTCCACTGCTCCCAGACTCTGGAATCAACTCCCATTACACATCAAAGAAGCCCCATCTGTAGAAACATTTAAGTCCCACCTCAAAACCCACCTGTTCAACCTTGCATACCCTCACTCCTGACCCCCCAACCCCTGCATCACTTACATTTTCACATCTGTACACACCTATACTTTAGTAGTATTATTTATTTTAAAATGTTCTCTGTCTTGTCTCTAAGTTGTCTCCCTCTCTGTATTATCCCCGCTATGTCGTCATTGTGAAAGTCCATGTACTATGTTTGTCCCTGTACTGTGTTTGTCTGTATGCTATAATGCCATGTATGTAAAGCGCTTTGAGATTCCTAATGTAAGGCGCTATATATATTATACAATTACATTTCTTAAAAGTAAAATATCTTCAAGTAAGAGATATGCAATTGTTAACTGAAATAAAATGTTTTATCAATCCTAGAACAAGTTATGTTTAGTTTTTTTGAGATACAACAGTCATAATTGCTTTTCTCCACAAAAACGTTGATCCAAATAATCAACTCCAGCACGACACATTCTCCAATATAAAGTTGTGTTTACTTGTTAAAAACTTGATATTTTCGCCACAGGGACCATCATCAAACAAGCTGTTCATAATCAAAACAGTTCAAACATGAAAATATAATGGAGTCTTTTCACAGCAGCTATTTTGACTTGTAATAGATGGGTAAACAAAGGGCTGACCACCATGTGTCTAGAATACTCTATCTATGGTTAGCTCTTTATAGACCTGTTTGCTGGATACATCAGACTCCGTGTGCACGCCCATCAAGGGGGCAAAAGGAACGTAATCCTGGTCAGAACAACGGGGCAGACTAAATTTTTTGCATTTGTTAGCCATGCTAGCGATCTAAACAATCAATCCATGCCAAAGCTAGATATGTAAAAGGTGAAAGACTCACACTCACAGCCGTGCTGATTTGACAAAATGCCATCCAGCCGTTTTCGTTTGAGACTACTGTGTCATGGTTTCTCCATAGAGCCCCGTCGTACTGTTTTAGCGCAGCAGCTTGCGCAGGTAGGGGGCAAATTAGTCACGTGACTCAGTTGGTATTGCTGATTGGCTCGAACACGGTATGTTTGTATACAGCAAACAGGTCTATTTACCCAGCTATGATGAGTGAAAATGGCTGCTGTGAAAAGGGGGGCGTCAAGCTGCAACCCCGGAGCTCATCACAATTTTCACTTAAAAAGTTGTTTATAAACTTTAACCCTAACCTCCTTAACCCCAAGCCCCACCCTAGCCTAAAATAGAGAAGGATAAAAACAAATGTATAATTGATTTCCTGTTTTGCAGCTTGGCCGTTTAGTGATCACCCAACCTTTTCCTATGGGTTGAAAAAAAACAATCACCATACCAACAGGAAATCCTGGTATATCAAGCAGTTTGACTTTATTGATATCTGTCATGACAATTAGTAATAATCATCAATATCACCACCACCACCATTATCTTCATCAGATCAATGAAATTACATTATCTTTAACAGGTTATTCTGTCATGATCTCTGTGATAATGACAAGCATTCTGATGTCAGTCACATATTAATGAGCTTTAATATTGAGGAGATGTTGCCTGAACAGAAAGTCCATTCCTGGCTTTATACATTACTATCTGTAAATCAATAATGTTGTTGTATGTAACATTATTATTATAACGTCACAGAGGCTGTCTGTATAACAACTACATTGTATTAACAATTCATTCATTCAAATGCTCACAAATAATCCAGCTGCATTAAACATTTTAAAAGGAAAATCCACTCTGAAATAGAACTAACATGTTAATCCTATGATGGGATAATTTACCTATCTCAAGCCCCACTCTCTTTTCTTGATCCTCCAATCACAACTGTTGCTTCCAATCCTGATTGGAGGATCAAGAAAAGAGGGCGGGGCTTGAGATAGATCCATTCAGTTGGTATTTGAATGTGAATGGATTGCAGTGAACAAAACATAGAACTTGAACTGATAGAAAGGGTATCAGGATAATCTCCTTTGATTCAATATAAAATGGCTGCCATGTTGTCATGATCCAGACCGGTGGTGTTTCATGTGGCCAGAGTGCATGAGACAGGAAGTTGGAATGTTCCAACACGACTCACTGGAGTGTTCATGCTTTCATGGCTTTGCCGTGGTAACAAACTCCCGGGAGTCTTGTGTTCCAAACCAACATGGATTTCCATGGCATTATCAAACATTCTATATTCTATACTCTATTATGGTGTACCTGCCAAATCAATCATTGGAGAATACCGATTTCAACTGGAATGTCCTTTCTATCAATTCAAATTCTGTGGAACCAAGGCTCTGGTCTGTGACGTTGTCAAAAAGACACTTTCTAGAGCTGACACATCAATAAATCAATAAATGTAGCCTGAGTTTACGGAGATGTGTGTGGTGGTTGAGTGAGTGGGCCCTCCGCCTCTGAACCGTCTAAATCCATCAGAATAACATCACTTTTCTTTCAGAATAGATTTCTCCTTCATGTCCACAAAGTCCAACTTGACTTGAAAAAAGTGAATTGCAGCTGGAGTTGATGTGATTTTATGTCATTCCAATTCTATATGTATATTTCTATTTTTTTACAGTGTACCACGACCTTGCTGTGATTATTAAATCCATCAACTATTGTGGCATCATTGAGTGATCGCAAGAGTAGCAATAACAGTATTGATAACAATACATAAGTCTTAATTGCTAGGGCATTTCATAACATTATGAGGAAGAGGAGGTTACAGTATTTTGGGCTTGATGACGGGGCTGAGCGAGTTCATCTCAAAAGAAGAGAAAAGCTTTATGTATACATGGACACATCGTGGACAAAAAGTTGATGAGACGTTTGCATTTGTCTCGTCATTTGAGTGATAGAAAACACGTGAGAAGCCTCTGTCTGCATCGTGTCGTTGTTGAATGATGTTGAATTATAGCGTTAGTTATTAACTTATTGCTACTGAGGCTCAGAAAAATCCACCACAGCCAGAGAGGCTGACGGTTACTTACTATCCAGAGCCTTTATCTGATAGAGTCCTGCCACTGACATCACTCAAGGCCCCGTTCCTGTGAGAGTGATAAGCGAACGCTGCCTCATAGCAACATATACAATTCCAGCCAGTAAGCGAGGATTATGGGTAATATTGCTTAGCAAAACATTCAGTTCCAGGAATTAGATTGTTGTTGAAAACGATCTGCACCACTTTATGTCACAACTCTTGGAAGGCCCTGGTATCACCCCTTCGATTTCACAACTCTGTCAATGTAAGGCTTTGCTGCCACCCAGTGGGTAGAGCTTCCTGTTATAGGTCTGGGTGGGTTTCCTCAAGAACGATCAACCAACCAACCAACATGAAATAGAGCCCAGTATGGGTCCTGAAGATCGCTCGTCTTTGGTGAAAATTTAAACGAGTCACAAAATTGTCTCCGGAGGTCTCGTAGTGGTGACCGGAGTGCTGGACGTCCCGCGATGATGTCGGGGAGGTCGCGACCCTCTCTGCGCCGCCCCCTATCTCCCTGTCTCCGGCTGTCTCGGAGCAATGACCGGAGTGTTGAATCTCCCGTGATTAAGACGGGGAGGACGCGACCCTCTTTGCGCCGCCCCTGTGCCTCAAATAGATTCGCTATCAGCTCTCTTCAATCTTTCAAAATGTTCAGTTGCTATCGCTATCAGCTCTATCTTTAATCTTTAAAAATGTTCAGTTGCTATTGCATGCACTCATCTGTGTTTCACTACACACTTGAGTGCATGCTTACCAACTGTTAGTCTGCAACACTACTATCACCGACATCTAAGAAGGGAGATCCCCCCTTGAATGGCCCTTCTAAGGTTTCTCTCCTCCACATGGCCTGTGGAGCATTTTTCCCTATTGTTAGGTTTTAGTGAGTTTTTCCTTACCTTCGCGTGGGGTATGTCTGGGAGTGCTTGCATTCTTTCATTTATTTGCATTTATTTTAAATTTTTTGGACCTTATGGTGTTCTTGTTCTGTTCTTGACTTATTGTTATGTTTTCTTCTTGACTTGTTTAAAGAAGACATGTATGGCCCATGGGGACATTAACGTGTGTTGTCGGGCCTTATAAATAAATTTGATTTGATTATGCAATATAGAAACCCACGAGTCTCTGCGGTCATAAAACAGTCACATATATTACATTTAAAATGAATCGTGACCACTTGTTGTTTTTGTCTAGCATCACATGCCCCAAGAAATCATCAGAATAACATAATAAGCTACATCTGAGAAACTCCTTCCAACCTAATGACAGTTTCCTGGTTTTTACAAGCACAAAATAAACCTATACCACTGGTATGTGATCTCAGGCGGGCACGGTGACGTGGTGGTTCACACTGTGGTCTAAGGAGGCCTTTCTGAGTGGAGTTTGTTCATGGGTTTCCTCCCACATAAAAGACATGATGCAAGCTAAGCTACTCCTGCTTGTCCTTAACCGAGGTACTGGCTCTACAGCTGGAGCCGCTCCCCGGGGGGCACCTGCCTGTGGGCGCCCACTGCTCCTAAATAGTGATGATGGGTTAATTGTGGGTTTATGTAAAACATTTACTAGATTCCAATTCTAATCTCAGAGACCGTTGGATTTCTTTGTTGCACAGTAAAACCATTGTAACTAAACTTAACTTTCACCAGAGGCTACGGCCATATGGGGGGGGGGTGGGGCTGAACTCCATCGGGTTGTTGTTGTTGTTTAATTGTTATTGCTGCAGCCACACAGCAGCCAGGCTGCCACAGACCTGCACCAGTAGTGGCCAGCATGTACGTGTGTGCCATGCTTTTTTCTTTTGCGTTGGAATGTAAACGACTGTGTTCATGCACGTGTGTTATGTGTGTGTGTGTGTGTGTTTGTTGTGACACAGGAACACGACATTAACTCAAATCCTGAGAAAATAGTTGGCAACATTGGATGCAACGCAGCAGGTTAACATGTTTTTCAGTGTGTGTACTGTGCGTGTGTACATCAATTATTAGCACTGGATTAATGATAATGTTACACTAGTCTAAAATAAGCTGTCATAATGTCTTTAACCCTTTCGCTGCCACACAACAGCCGGTTAACCCTTTCACTGCCACACGACAGAAGGTTAACCCTTTACTATCGCACAACCGACGGCGACCGTAAGGGTCTTACTCTTTCTCGTGTTATCCTTTGGATCCTTTTTGTGTGTTTTTAATCCATAAATCAAATCAAAGGGTTAACCTTCTGTCGTGTGGCAGTGAAAGGGTTAATGCTGTGACTGAACATGCAGGCGTGAATGTGTGACATCACGGGCACAGAGTGGCGTTCTCTTGGCACCCAAAGAGGCTGAGGCAGTGAGAGACAGAGACAGAGAGACAGAGTAAAATAAAGGCATAAAAAGAAAGTCCAACCAACAATAACAATAATAGTAAGAAAACAGGACTGAGGGGTCTCACGTAATGAGATTACTGTATTCAGATAAGAAATGGGTCAGTGTAATATGTTACTTCTTTTTATTCCCCCCCCCCCTTTTTTTTGCGAGACATGAATCATGTTTAATGGGAAACGTCAGATAATGATTGTTGGTTGTAAGATTATGTTATCAAATTGCTGTAAATGTGAATAAACTTTCACTTTATTTGATAGTCTATAGTTTTGGGAGGTGAAGCTGAAGGTAATGGTTATTTCACTGGGTGGTAATGCAATGGATCACGCTAGTGATTACAAATTGAATCTGTAATCGGTACTAGATTACATTTTTAAAGTCATCGATTGTTACCGACTAGGAGTAATCCAATGGATTAGTGATTACAAAATGAATCAGTAATCTTTACCAGATCACATTTTGAAACACACTGTCCCAACCGTGATCACTGCAACAACAAAAGAAACACTAGCAATACCAAAATCCAAGACCTAGGTCAAATGGTATTCAAATAATTCATTCATTAATAGGTTATTCAAATAACTCTTAGTGTTTGCTTTTAGCTACTTGGCGTGCCACATAGGCGGGGTTTGCTACATAGGACTGTATCAATAACAATCCAAATACACTCTTGAAGAACTGCTTCCACTGCAGGGTCTTGGTATACTTGCTTGCTTTTAGCCATGCGTACGAGTAGACAAGTGTCTGCATAGACTTATGTAGAAGAATATCTTCCTTGTGAACTATATCCACCATCCAGATTTACAACGTAAACATAAAACATGGCGACGCACAAGGAGGTTGTGTTGAGATCATGGCAGAAAAAGGTAACTCACTTTGTTTACAATTTCTGTTTTGGTCTGATGTGTGTGTTGGACTCCAACCCAGACCAAAGAAAAAGTAAACAAAGTCTGGCGACATTACATATTCCACCTTTAAGTCCACCCGCCCACTTACAGTACTGGATGGTATTAGAATTGTCCTGCTTTGGTGAACCCCCACCCACCTGGGACCTCACACAGGTTAAAACGAACACACAGCGTGTTATTCACAGATACCGTTTGGCCCAGGCCTCCAAAAGCCGTACGTGGTAACAGCGGGTGAAACCAACATGATGTGCAAATGAACACAGACGTCTGTTCAGTGCGTTTGAGGAAGCGACATGGTCAAAGAGGACAGACTGAAAGATAAATAATCAGAGAAATAACTGTCCTTTAATGTGGTTTTGTTTTTCTCTCTTTGTGTGCCGCACAGCCGTGCTCCAGTTTTCTGTTTCTCTTCATGTCATAAAGCCTTGCTCGTTTTCTGTGTTCCTGTCTCTCTTCTTCATGTGCCGTACAGCCATGCTCTAGTTTTCCAGGCGTATGAAAGACACTTGTTTTGTTTCCTTCTGTCTTTTTCTTAATTCATTTTGTCCATTGTCTCCTTCGCTCGTCCCACTCCCTCTGTCAGGTGTCGTGTCCTCCGTTCTCTCTCTTGTCTCAGTCATTATTTTGTTCATTAGGCACCACCCCCGCCCCTCCCTCCCTCCCTCTCTCTCCATCCATCCATCTGTCCATCATTCTGCCACTGAAGACAAGAGGGTTTTTGCTGCTTCAGCTTCTTGGCACGGCTGCTACAGTACGTACAGTATAATGTCCCGTATTGCTGCTGAAGGTCATTCAGTCACTGAATCTGTGTAGGTGTGTGTGTGTGCACACAGGCAGGTGTTTGTGTGGACCATCTATTTTGTTCAATCTTTTCCCCCCAGAAAGTTCCATGAATAGAATTTCCCTCCACTGTCTCTCTTCTCAAATCCTGATCTCTGCAGTTACACTGCGCATGTTAGTTAGTCTCTCTCTCTCTCTCTCTCTCTCTCTCTCTCTCTCCCTGCATGTCATTAGCGAAGCCACACCATTAGCTTTGTATCCAGGAAACCCTGCGCATAAAGCGATGGAGAGGCTGAGGAGGAAATCCATTCTTCTCCACACGTCCGCCAGAGGCCAGAGAGAGGTGCGGGAGGAGGGAGGATCTAATGGGCCTGGTCCAATGTGTCGTGAAGGGAGCTGTGAAGGGCACCACGCAGGGAAGATGAGTCACTGCTTCTTATGTGTCCGCAGACGATGAGTGTGCTTTCTGAACGCTCTCCGCAGCAGGACACCAACGTTAGCTCTCTGAGCCTAAAAGAGCAGTCCCCCCCCAGGGGCAAATCTGTTCTGGGAATATACCCACGCAGGGTGTAGGGCATAGAGGGTGGAACGCTCTGGCTGGAAAACACCCTACTTCAAGATCTCGACTGTGAGGAACTAGAAATGATGCGTTTTCTGGGGGATTAACCTGAATCATACATAGTTCTATGCCAGCTGGCATTGTTACAGAGGGCATTGGTACAGAGGGCATTGGTACAGAGGGTGTTGT
This sequence comes from Notolepis coatsorum, assembly GCF_963971535.1. Taxonomy (NCBI): domain Eukaryota; kingdom Metazoa; phylum Chordata; class Actinopteri; order Aulopiformes; family Paralepididae; genus Notolepis; species Notolepis coatsorum. The sequence continues at coordinate 96,287,690 of NC_140165.1, read as the reverse complement.
TAAAGAGGGCATTGGTACAGAGGGCATTGGTACAAAGGGCATTGGTACAGAGGGTGTTGTTAAAGAGGGCATTGGTACAGAGGGCATTGGTACAGAGGGTGTTGTTAAAGAGGGCATTGGTACAGAGGGCATTGGTACAGAGGGTGTTGTTAAAGAGGGCATTGGTACAGAGGGTGTTGTTAAAGAGGGCATTGGCACAGAGGGTGTTGTTAAAGAGGGCATTGGTACAGAGGGTGTTGTTAAAGAGGGCATTGGTACAGAGGGTGTTGTTAAAGAGGGCATTGGTACAGAGGGTGTTGTTAAAGAGGGCATTGGCACAGAGGGTTTTTAAAGAGGGCATTGGCACAGAGGGTGTTTTTAAAGAGGGTGTTGTTACAGAGGGTGTTGTTAAAGAGGGTGTTGTTACAGAGGGTGTTGTTAAAGAGGGCATTGGTACAGAGGGTGTTTTTAAAGAGGGTGTTGTTACAGAGGGTGTTGTTAAAGAGGGCATTGGTACAGAGGGTGTTGTTACAGAGGGTGTTGTTACAGAGGGTGTTGTTAAAGAGGGCATTGGTACAGAGGGTGTTGTTAACACTTTCACTGCCACACACAAGATATCTCTGGTTTCCGATAGTTATGTTGAAAGCCACTCACGAGATTTCTCGGATTTGAAATCATATTGCATCACGCGAGCCTACCCGAGTATACCCGAGCACCGCCGGCGATCAGATGTGGAAAAAAGCGCCCCCTATCGTCTCCCAGATGACATAAGGGATTTTGGAATGGACTCAATGAAAATGGATGGGGGAAAAAATCCTGTACTCCACATTTTCCAGTCCACTGATGCAGCCGGGGTTACCACAGTTCATTCTGGAGCCTCTCAGCCCCGCGGAATCATGTACTGTGCTGTACACACGTTGGATCCATACACTTGTCGATTTTTTCGAATGGTGATCAGGAATTGGAATATACCAGTTGGATACCATCTGATGTCAGGTAAGGAATCTATGTTATCAGTGTTAGGATAATCAGACTAATTTTGATGAAGATATAGGCTGTTTTGTGAAATGGGCTCTTTCGGTTTCACTGTAAAAGTCCAAGAGGAAATGAACACGGCGATTATCCGTGCGCGGCTCGAATGTGCTTGCGTGCACGTATAATATTGATCATCTAGCGTTTATTTGAAAACGATTCATAAATAGGTCGACGAATATCAACGTTCTGGAATATTCCAGTAAAAGACGATTATCATAGAATGGTCTAGAATGAACTGTTTTTTACCTCAAAACGGGTGCTTTTCAAAATGCTTTCAAATGGAAATGAAGCGATAAAAAACCAATCTGCCTTGACAGCACTGACTGGAAAAGGATTCTTTGATAAGCGACGGGCAGATTAGACACATAGCCATAATTTAAAACATAGATTAGGCGATATTAAGCGTAACATTGGCGCCGATGGTGGCATTGAAGCGATACCTCTGGCGCCACCTCGTGGCATTCAAAGTGTTAAAGAGGGCATTGGTACAGAGGGTGTTGTTACAGAGGGTGTTGTTAAAGAGGGCATAGGTACAGAGGGTGTTGTTACAGAGGGTGTTAAAGAGGGTGTTGTTACAGAGGGTGTTGTTACAGAGGGTGTTGTTAAAGAGGGTGTTGTTACAGAGGGTGTTGTTAAAGAGGGCATTGGTACAGAGGGTGTTGTTACAGAGGGTGTTGTTAAAGAGGGTGTTGTTAAAGAGGGTGTTGTTACAGAGGGTGTTGTTAAAGAGGGCATAGGTACAGAGGGTGTTGTTACAGAGGGTGTTGTTACAGAGGGTGTTGTTACAGAGGGTGTTGTTAAAGAGGGCATAGGTACAGAGGGTGTTGTTAAAGAGGGTGTTGTTAAAGAGGGTGTTGTTAAAGAGGGTGTTGTTACAGAGGGTGTTGTTAAAAAGGGCATAGGTACAGAGGGTGTTGTTACAGAGGGTGTTGTTACAGAGGGTGTTGTTAAAGAGGGTGTTGTTAAAGAGGGCATAGGTACAGAGGGCATTGGTACAGATTTGCAGGCAGTACTTTCAATCATTCTAGAGAAGGGAGCTGCAATATTGCAGCCATAGGACAACCTGTCCAGATTCTTCAGATGGATATCTCTGAGACGGCTTATTGAGGCTAAATCTGATCTGGTGGTTAAACCTGATCTGGTGCAGATCTAAAAGTGTCTTCTAGACCTCCCAGACTATCTCTCTGTCCAGGGGGCTTCATTCGCTGAGCAGGAGGAATCTGACCCTGTGTCAGCCTCCAGGACTGGTAGCACTGCTCTTGCAAGGAAACCTTGTAAATCGAATTGTTATTTTCTGTTTTCTGATAATAAACTGAAATGTTACAAGGTTCTCTCTGTATTGACAAAATAATATGACACTAGGACCAGTCAAACCCATCCATACTAAAACACTACTTAATGAATCATTAATTGTATTAATCACATGATTAATGACTCATTAATCTATTAATCATACTCAATAATCATAATCATTAATCATAGCCTACCCTAGACATTAGAGAAGTGGGCTTGTGACCAGAAGGGTCCAAAACCCCTGGCTAGCATGGAAATCTGTGTGGGAAACAGTAACACTCCCCAATCCCTTGACAGCTACCGTTTGAAGTCCCCTTGAGCAATGGGCAAAAAAAAAAAAAAAAAAACAATAAAAACCAAAAAAAAATGAAAATTGAGATACAAGGTTTTTCATTCAACAGCAGCGGTATAATCAGTGTATGAAATCTGACCCTGGAACAGCAACTTCAGCCTGAAGCAGATATGATGGGAGTGAAATCTGATCCCTGGTCAGTGGCACGAGGGTCAGATAGGGGTATCGGATGAACACCACTCTGTCTGGATGCAGAGGAGAGGATACAAATGAGAATATTTTCAACACAAAATCGTATATTTTAAGATCTTATATTAGTGTGACACATCAGAAAGTGTTTTATTGGAACTTCTTATATTGCAACATCTTATATTAGCGTGACACAGCAGAAAGTGTTATATTTTTTAACATCTTATAGGGGGAGGCTGGAGCCGACAGAGAAGATAGAACATTTGTATGTATCCTGTTCTATTCTGTGCTTATCAGGGGTATGTCAATTGGAACTGAAGACACTTTTTTTTATGTTTCATCTGTAATGAGAACCTGGGAAGTGGACAGTAAAAAAGCCATAGTCCTTATATCTGGGGTGTTCTGATAAGCTACTGGAGCCACTGTTCGCAGGGTGTTTCGCGTCAGATATAAATGCTGCATTCGATTATAACTTGGAGGTTGGAAATTCCGACTTCCTACTAGGAAGATTCGAATAAAACGGATCTAAAAATTATGTCTCGACCCCCAGTTCAAGCCTCAGCGTCATTTCAACAGGGCCACTCACATCATATAAACATTAATGTTGTTATTAGCTATTTGAAGAGTACAATTATAAGTATAATTTAGCTATATGTCGCTGTAAACTGTCTTTGTGAGTTGTAGTTCATGTGAGGCAGATTGTACGAAAAAATTGGCAAAAAAAAGTTTAACATCCACGTTTTTCCAACTGTAGCTTGAACGCACGTAGGTCAGAGGTCAACACGCTTCCCACTTCAAACCTCCCACCTCGGACCGTAACCGAATGCAGCAAAACCTCTGCTTGTTTTTGTGAGAACACTCCATCACATCGACTACAGTCTGAAAGAGATATAATAGACTCTAAGAGGGGTTACATTCGAGACCATTGAGAACCACATCCTTTCTCAATCGGGTCCGAGATAAAATGTTCCACATGGCAATTCGTCTCAGAGTAGGATCTTGTTTGATATATACTTCTAAAACAGTGTGTAAGTAGGGGGTGTTTGGCTCCTAGAGCGTTTCGCCTACTGTACCGAGATTTGTAGTCGTGGTATTTTGGATCCGGCAGATAGTCCTATCACATACCAGCCAGGTCAAGGTTTCTTTATTTTTCTTTATTTTTTTTACCTTCTTTTGCGTCAGTCTTTTCTCGAGTCCACACTGAGACACAGCAGTGTTCTCTCCTGTATGAGCCGACGACGCGTGACTCCACACCGTCCACATGGAAGACAGATCAAAGTGATTTTTAGGAGGATCTCCTCTTGCCTTGTCTTTACTGCCCTCCATTATGTCCCTCTCTCTCTCCACCTCGAGAATCCTGCCCTCTTTTCTCTTTGCTTTTCACCTTGAGAATTTCATCTATTTCCCCCTCCCTTCTTCACTCCCCTCCTCTTCACTCCTCCTCTGCTCCATATGTAATGTAGTAAAGCGCTCACCTACTCCTCCACTTTCTTTTTTAGAACGTGGAGAAATCTGTCTCTTCTGCAATTCACCATGTACATATCCTGCCCCCCCCCCCCCTCCTCCTCCTCCCCAAACACACACACCTCCTCCTCTTCATCCTCCGCTCCTGGTTTTAGTATGAATCTCTGTGTCTTTGTTTCGTCTTCACAATGTCCTCTTGGCGTCTTCTCTTGTCCTCGTCCCCCTCTTCCCCGTGTGACTTGAAGGAGTCTCTTCTCTTTCTGCCCGAGAAACCTCCCCCTCCTCCTCCTCCTCCTCTTCCCCCCTTCTCCTTCCCTCTGACTTGGAAGGGAAATCCACATCGGCCTGTGTGTGTGTGTGTGTGTGTGTGTGTGTGTGTGTGTGTGTGTGTGTGTGTGTGTGTGTGTGTGTGTGTGTGTGTGTGTGTGTGTGTGTGTGTGTGTGTGTGTGTGTGTGTGTGTGTGTGGTATCTCCTGCTCCATGGACTGCTATAGCTGGTATCTTTAGACTCCTCTCTTGCATAGATATATGTGGAAATATCATTCCACGTTTTCAGTCTTCTTCTCCTCCCTCGCTTGTGTCCTTTCTCTTTCTCTCTCTCTATATATATATCTGTCATCTACTTTCTCTCTCTCCCTATCTTGATTTGTTCGTATCCTCCATCCTCTTATCTATTTATTCCTCTGAATCATTCCTCACTGACTCTCTCTCTATCTCTCTCTCTTGCCCTCTTCCTCTTCTTTTCTCCCCCTCTCTTTAGTTATGTCATCTATTTATTCTGATTCATTCCTCACTGACTCGTCTACCTCTTTACCTTCTGATTCTCTCTCTCTCTCTCACCACAAAAAAAAGGTATTTGACTGACTTTTTACTTTCGATCTGATCTCCTGTCTGTAATTATTTCCTTCAATTGTCTTTTCATTTGTGTGCAAGTCTTTCCATGTCCTCCCTGCCTCATCCTGTCCGTACTCGTTCCTTTCTCCTGTTTTAAGATTCGAAGCACCTCTATGACAGACAACATCCTCTCTGGTTAGCACTCACTGGTTAGCACTCACAGGTTAGCACTCACTGGTTAGCACTCACTGGTTAGCACTCACTGGTTAGCACTCGCAGGTTAGCACTCACTGGTTAGCACTCACAGGTTAGCACTCACTGGTTAGCACTCACTGGTTAGCACTCGCAGGTTAGCACTCACTGGTTAGCACTCACTGGTTAGCACTCACTGGTTAGCACTCGCTGGTTAGCACTCGCTGGTTAGCACTCACTGGTTAGCACTCACTGGTTAGCACTCACTGGTTAGCACTCACTGGTTAGCACTCACTGGTTAGCACTCACTGGTTAGCACTCACAGGTTAGCACTCACTGGTTTGGTTAGCACTCACAGGTTAGCACTCACTGGTTAGCACTCACTGGTTAGCACTCACAGGTTAGCACTCGCAGGTTAGCACTCGCAGGTTAGCACTCACTGGTTAGCACTCACTGGTTAGCACTCACTGGTTAGCACTCACTGGTTAGCACTCACTGGTTAGCACTCACTGGTTAGCACTCGCAGGTTAGCACTCACTGGTTAGCACTCACTGGTTAGCACTCACTGGTTAGCACTCACTGGTTAGCACTCACAGGTTAGCACTCACTGGTTAGCACTCACTGGTTAGCACTCACTGGTTAGCACTCGCAGGTTAGCACTCACTGGTTAGCACTCGCAGGTTAGCACTCACTGATTAGCACTCACTGGTTAGCACTCACTGGTTAGCACTCACTGGTTAGCACTCACTGGTTAGCACTCACTGGTTAGCACTCACTGGTTAGCACTCGCAGGTTAGCACTCACTGGTTAGCACTCACTGGTTAGCACTCGCAGGTTAGCACTCACTGGTTAGCACTCACTGGTTAGCACTCACTGGTTAGCACTCACTGGTTAGCACTCACTGGTTAGCACTCACAGGTTAGCACTCACTGGTTAGCACTCACTGGTTAGCACTCACTGGTTAGCACTCACAGGTTAGCACTCACTGGTTAGCACTCGCAGGTTAGCACTCACTGGTTAGCACTCACTGGTTAGCACTCACAGGTTAGCACTCACTGGTTAGCACTCGCAGGTTAGCACTCGCAGGTTAGCACTCACTGGTTAGCACTCACTGGTTAGCACTCACTGGTTAGCACTCACAGGTTAGCACTCACTGGTTAGCACTCACAGGTTAGCACTCACAGGTTAGCACTCACTGGTTAGCACTCGCAGGTTAGCACTCACTGGTTAGCACTCACTGGTTAGCACTCACTGGTTAGCACTCACTGGTTAGCACTCACTCGTTCAGTCACTGATTGAGTCAGTCGTTCACTCGCACTTGTGGCCCCCTAGTGGCGTCCTGCGAGCATTAGCTTGATTAGCGATCACACTTCCCCACAACGTCGACGCAGGACACCCAGAGCTATAGCCAACTCAAGACCACGGCATGGAACTCCTGGTAAGAACTCCTGGTTGGAACTCCTGATAGGATAACAAGGTACGTCGAACAACATTTTATTGACATTCTGGGCCGTGTTTATAAGTTAGCTAAGTATTTATGTTACTGACATTCTGAGCCGTGTTTGGCTGATTGTGATTTGGTAGAGAGAGAGAGAGAGAGAGAGAGAGAGAGAGAGAGAGAGAGAGAGAGAGAGAGAGAGAGAGAGAGACTCAGCCTCTAACTCACTGAGAGAGAAAGGACTCAGCCTCTAGCTCACAGAGAGAGAGAGAGAGAGAGAGAGAGAGAGAGAGAGAGAGAGAGAGAGAGAGAGAGAGAGAGAGAGAGGACTCAGCCTCTAACTCACTGAGAGAAAGGACTCAAGGCCCTCCCATAGTCGAGCAGACTGTACACAGAGCAGACTCCGCGGAGGTCCGCGCGGACTCTTTGAGCTTTTGATCTCAGCGGACATCCGTGCGTCAGAAAATAGGAGCTTCGCACTTTGCACTCTGCTGTGGGTCTGCTTTGACTCCCTTTGAGTCCGCGCGGACCTCCGCGGAGTTGCTCTGTGTACAGTCTGCTCGACTATGGGAGGGCCTTCAGCCTCACTCAGAGAGAGAGAGAGAGAGAGAGAGAGAGAGAGAGAGAGAGAGAGAGAGAGAGAGAGAGAGAGAGAGAGAGAGCTCACTGCCCTGAGATGCGAAATGTTATCTTTTCATCACATGCATGTGTGTGTTTTGTGTGTGTGTTTGCAACACACTTTACATTTCATGTGTCAAACATCGTCTTTGTTTACAGACAATGGGTCTGGTAGCATAAGTGAGATGGCTCTTATGTTTTCTTGTTAGTGTCCAAAATACTATTTACACTTGATGGGAGATTCTTGAATTGTAGACAAACCAGCTAATTGCCAAAGCATTGTTTACAGGTGAACTAAGTATTTAAGTTGGCTATTTGGCGATAAGAGGGCTTTGGCATAATACTCCTGGTGGGCATTTCACTTGATGGGCGATTCTGTAATCGTGGAGACAAACCAGCTAATAAGGTATTAGGCTATAATCTCTCTTATAACATACTATATCATCTCTCTTATAACATACTATATCATCTCTCTTATAACATACTATATCATCTCTCTTATAACATACTATATCATCTCTCTCATACCTCACAGACAATATTGTTCCTCAAACATACAACACATATTTCCCCTTTTTTTCTACCACGCTTGCAACAAACTGACAACAGATCTCTAACGCTGCACCTCGCTATGTCAATATATCTTTCAACTTTGTAATTGCATTGGTTTTATGGCTATTTAGTAAGCATGACTAAAATGTATGCACCAACAAGAATCCCCTCAGTGTCGTTCTCTGCTCTTATGCCGTTGTTGTTGTTGTTGTTGTGCTCAGTGTAGAACAGTGATGCCACGTGTTTTCATACTGGTCTTTACATCGACCCACGCTGCGACCACACAGGACTCACTGCACACTGTAGTGTATATATATCGTCTAGCGCGTCATGCACTGCGGCCGGTAGGCAGTGGACATGGAGCACGAGGTCCAATCAGGTTGAGGTTAGGGTTAAGGTGGGAGGTGGCTTTAGACACGAGATACCATGTTTTTAGGCAGTCCCGTAAACTCCACATCCTATGTGCAATACGACAGGGCGGCCCCCCCCCCCCCCCCTGTCAGGAGCCCGGCCACATCGATCCGTCACTGAGCGGACATTTTATTACCGTCTTTGTTTTTATATTAGAACCTAATTTAAGTGCATAAATAACAGCTGTGTACCTTTTCCATCAGTTCCAAAAGTTCACCCTCTCTAAGCTTTTCTGGCCGTTAAAACGGACACAAGTCTGGCGGAGGCGGACGCGGCATCAGCCCACGTCCCACAAACGGAGACTCCTCATTGGACGGTAATAATAAAAAAAAAAAAACTTGACGGACAGACGGAAGAGATCCATGCAGCCGGGCCGCAACGCCTGCGACGCTTCGCATCTGTGACACTATGTGTCCTCGTTCCTTTTCTCTGCTTCTCCGGTCGACTGTACGTCCGTCTCCTTCCTGCTGTCTTTACTACATATTCCTTTCTTTGTTTGTTTTCATATTGTCCATCCCATGTCCTTTCTTCTTTTGATATGTTCTTATCCTGCAACTGTTTATTATTGTGTCAGTTCCATCTCCACCTCCGTTCTCTATTCCATTCTTCTGTTTGTCTTTGTTTCCGTTCCCTTCTTCCTTCATTATTCTCTCCACATGTATTTTCTCCCCTCTCCTCCTCTGTCTTCCTCTCTTATCCCTCTTCTTTCTTCTCCTTCAGTTTCTGTCCCTTCCCTTCCTTTATTTGTCCTTCTGTCCGTCACATGTCGTCTCCCGCGTGGCAGCTCTCCTCTCCGTGAACTATGAGGACCGGGAAGAAGAAGGCGTCGTGGTAGTTAGGAGGCCTCTCCCTCACCTCGCCTCCCTCTGCTTCTCCCCCTGGCTCGCCTTCCCTCTCGCCCCCACCTCCTCCCCTGTCCTCCCTCCTCGACGCCACCTCCTCCGCCTCTTCCGCCTCCTCCTCTTCATCCCCCTCTCCTTCCAGCACTCCTCTGCTCTCCTCGTCGTCCTGTCTCGACGAACCCAGCCTAGGAACCTCCTCCTCCTCCCTCCTCCTCCGTCCCTCTACCTCCCAGCCCGCCTCCCATGCTGCGAGAGTGGAAGAGGCTGGCCGGGCGCCCCGCGGCGAGCCGCCCCAGCGAGAAGCCGCTCCGGCTCAGCACCAGCCGGCCCCCGCCCCCCTGGTGGCCCGCCGCCCTCATCCCGGCCACGGTGGCGTTCAGCAGGGCCGTGGTGCCGCTCGGAGCCCGGAGCCTGGAGGGCAGGGCTGGAGCTCGACGTGGTCCTGCGGCAGCGCGGGCAGCTCTGCAGGAGGTACGCCGAGTTGAACACCACGGGCAGGGCGAAGGGGGCCGGGGCCTGGCCCGGGGTGCTGCCTGGGGGTCCGGAGACGGGGGTGGTGGTGGTGGGGTTGGTCCCCCCGCTGATGTCCAGGTCCATGAGCAGCGCCTCTGAGTAGCTGGGGACCATCTGCTGGTTGCAGCGAATGTGCCACTCCAGCTCCGTCATGTCCACCGTGTTCACCCGGGAGATGGCCCGGTAGCTCGTCCCGTTCGCCGTGACGCCACCCCGTTCTCCGTCGCTCCCTCGCCCCCGTCCCCTCGGCCTCCTCCTCCCCCGCCACCTCTCCTCCTCCTCCGCCCGTCGCCTCCTCGTCCTCCCCGAACAGCTTCTCCACGTGGTAGTGGACTACGCCGTGCGGT
>NC_140165.1:96264156-96277491 GCF_963971535.1 Notolepis coatsorum | reverse complement strand
GCATCATTTTACTCTGTCTATTCTATTCTACTCTTTTTTTTTTATTATTGTCTATTTTAAAACTGCCATAGAATCAAACCATAAACAAGGTGGCCTATTTTGATGTTAGTGATCCTAATGTGAAAAAAAGATTTTATATGTTTGCACTTTATGTGCTCATTTTGTGCCTGTCTTTTTCTGCTGTGAAGCACTTGGAGCTGCAATTCTTGTATGAAAGGTGCTATACAAATACAGTTATTGTTATTATTATTATTATTATTATTATTATTATTATTATTATTATTATTATTATTATTATTATTATTATTATTATTATTATTATTATTATATAGACAAAGGGTGGAATCAAACAGAATAGGGTTACAAACAATCTGTCAGGTAGAATAAGAAAGAGCATTAGCCATGCTAGAATGGAATCACATAGCTTACCTGTGTGAGGTAGGCGGCTTCTGCACGCGCACTGGAGAAACTACAGGAGAACAATGGAACAGATATTACTGTTATATAAACTAGTTGAATTGTCTTTTCATGAAAGCACCTTAGATCTAAAACATGTTATATTAGAGGGGGGATTTGAGTTGGTTTGGAACTTTTCATTAAAAACCTCAAGGAAATGATGAAGGAAAACTCCCCTGATCTGTAAGAAAAATACATGCCTATCCACTCATGTTGCATGTGTGCTGCATCCTCGTGTTTTAAAGCATGGATTTATTTTGTAAGAGCTAGTACTAACAGGCCAGTAGACACATTCATTATTCTACCTGACAAATTTTATTTTAGAATGAAAAATAAACTGATGGTTTACTTGACAAAATGAACAGACGTTACGGCTGGTGTTCATTTCCCACCTTGACTAACATTACCTAAAAGGGTTGCAATGTGGAACCCTGACTGCATATTAAGTGTTTTAATTACAAAATGATGACACAAATCCATTATTGCAATAAGTTTTCAAAGGACATTCATCACTCAGTGTTTCAAAATAACCGATGATTGCATCTTCACAAATGTCACCAATTCCTAATCAACGGCTAAAAATGGCTAATGATGATAATCATATAATAATCCATTAGTGAGTTTTATATACTAGCAATCATCCAGGGAGAGATGGATCTCTATATATAAGTCTATATAACTCTCTATATATACAGCATTCCTTCAGTTCCAGGGATCAAACCGGCAAGCTTGTGGTTACCGGGTGGTGGACCGCTCTCACCTGAAGCACTTGGTGAAGCGGAGCCGGACGGCCGGGTGCAGCTGCAGGTTCAACAGCTCCTTGGAGACGTCTTTCACGCCGTAGCGGGCGTAGTCAAACTCAGAGCTGGAGGCGTGAGTGTTCACTCTCTCATGGTACACCTGGGGGGGGGGGGGGGAGAGAGGGGGGGGGGGGGAGAGATAGAGAGGGGGGGGGAGAGAGATAGAGAGAGGGGGGAGAGAGAGAGGGGGGGGGGAGAGAGAGAGAGAGAGGGGGGAGGGAGAGAGAGAGGGGGGAGGGAGAGAGAGAGATAGGGAGGGAGAGAGAGAGGGGGGGAGAGAGAGAGGGGGGAGAGAGATAGAGAGGGAGAGAGAGGGGGGGGGGAGAGAGATAGAGAGAGAGAAAAAGAGAGAGAGAGAGCGAAATCATTAGGGCTGTCATTTTCTAAAGAAGATTTTGTCGACTGTACAACTCTTTATATCCGATGCTTAGAAGAGAAATTCTTATAATGCCTTCAGAAAATATCTCTGCATTATGGAAAAAAAGCACAAAAATCAACAAACTAAATCTTGTTCGACAAGAGGAGCGGCCCTAGAACTCATACAGCTATGCTGTAGGGCTGACCTTCGAAGCTTTTTTTGGCCATTGAAGCTTCGGGGCCGAGATTCGATTTTAATTCGAAGCTTCGAGATAAAACAAAGAAAAAAAAATATATATATATAATTTATTATTATTATTATTATTTTTTATCTTTTTTGTGAACACATTTTATTATTATTTTTTTGACATGACATAAAACTAGACACACAAGCATTAACAGTGAATATCCACAATAAATCACAGGATTATACATTCCAGTATTTGAATCAATATAAATGTAGTTTACGAGATATATACATAATACTTGCAATACAATACAATACATACATATGCTCTTGCTCGTTCTTCTCCACCCCCCCCCTCAGGACCCCCCTTGGATAATCCATCCATTATTTCGTTTCTAACCAAGGATTACAATTCATATGCTAACCTTTATTCTCTCCACCACTTCTAACCAGATTGCAATGCTGGCTTCATTGACACCTAAAATTCTTGCTGTAGATATCTCTAGATAAATCACATCGAGATAGGTAAGAACCCATACCTTCAGGCACATTTTATCCGGTTGAATCCAGCGTGATGCTATCAGCTTTTTAGCAGCCGTAAGACCGGACAAAATGAGTCTCTTTAGCTGTATAGAGGCTGCTAACTGAGAAACATCATTCAACAACAATACAGAAGGCAGTACAGGTATGGTCAGAAAAAAATTCTGATAATTGCGTGGTTACTTCTTCCCAGAATATCTTAACAGGGGGGCATTCCCAGTACATATGTATAAATGTACCGATATCACCCCTTAGACACAAGGAGCATAGAGAGTCTTGTTTAAGCCCCATTCGGTTCAATATTATAGGAGTCAGGTAAATCCTATGAATAAAATTAAGATTAATCTGTTGATGATCCGGGTTGCGTGACGCTAGTCGAACGTTTGCCCAGACTTCTTGCCAATCAAAATCTACTTCCAAGTCTGGTATATCCCTCCTCCAGACTGAGTCTAGGGGGAGGATTCCATACGAAGACGTTAGTAAGTGATGATAAAAGTCAGATACGAAGCCTCTCGATGTCTCCCTTTCATAGAAGAATTTGTGATATCTGTGGTGCTCAAGTGGTATCTTTAATGGGAATCCATGAGCCTTCAAAGTTGCTAATAACTGTATATAGAAATAATAAGTGGAGCTGGTGAGGTTAAATTTGTTATGAATTTCATGATAGCTACAGAAACCCCGTTCGTTGAAGATATCTCCCAATGTATGTATGCCCTGCTTTTCCCATTTGGGATATCTGATAGGTCGTTGTGCAATTATTTTTTTATCTTATGTTGTGGGACTTGTACAGCACTTTGGTCAACTTTGTTGTTTTTAAATGTGCTCTATAAATAAAGTGGATTGGATTAATTAATTAAATGAATAATGAGTCGGGAGCTGCGCTGCCTGGGCGGCTGCTCTCCGTTACACAGCCAACAACATTACATTACATAATTATGTTGCAACCTTCTATGGGTTCGGGACACTATAAAAAATACTATAGAGAATTGTCAGTGCTGTAAAGTTCAAACCTTTTTAAATCTTAGACAAAGGAAACACTTTGCTTTCATGAAATATTGTAATCCACCATTTGCAGGTGGGAGGGGGGATACAATTTTATTTTGTAATATTTTTTTTTATATATATTCAAATTTTATTTTCCGGTTCGAATCCCGTGCCCATCGAACGAAGCTTTGAAGTATTTAAGACAGCCCCTTTTCCTTGGTAATCACCACTGTATGGCTTTTGAAGTGTACTGAAATATACTGTGTGTGTGTATGTCTGTGCGTGTGTGTGCGCATGTGTGTGTGTGTGTGTGTGTGTGTGTGTGTGTGTGTGTGTGTGTGTGTGTGTGTGAGTGTATTATGTATGTATTCCCCTCACCTGTTTAAAGTTCACAGACAACATAACTGTATTTAGCTATGCATTATCTTTCCATGTAACTTTGCACTGTATAGAGTACGAGAGGAAGAGGGAGAGAGAGAGGGGGAGAAAGAGAGAGAGAGTAAAAGAGGGTGGGAGAGAGAGAAAGAAAGGGAGAGAGTGAGTAAGAAAGAGGGAGAGAGAGGAAGAGAGCCTGTGTGTGTGTGTGCGTGTGTGTGTGTGTGTGTGTGTGTGTGTGTGTGTGTGTGTGTGTGTGTGTGTGTGTGTGTGTGTGTGTGTGTGTGTGTGTGTGTGTGTGTGTGTGTGTGTGTGTGTGTGTGTGTGTACAGTATGTGTGTCATAGAACTAGGCTGTGCCTTTGACCTGTACATGGACCAGGCTTTCCGGGATAAGTATATAAAATACCAACCACTGCTCAATGTGATGGCCGGCCTTGGGTACAGGTGTAGATATAGTGTACTTATATTCGGAAGTCTTGGCCATGTATACAAATGCACCATGAGCAGTCTGATAATTGCTGCAATGTCTAAAAGAAAAAGCCAAACAAATAGCCAAATATTGCTCTGTCTCAGCTATTATTGGCAGCTTAGCCGCGTGGAGAATGAGGCGCTATTGTAACAGATGGTAACCCGAGGCACAGTCACGATGGACTCAAGTGTTGTGAAGTGACTGTGGCGAGTAGTGGTACTACGAGTTAAACTCACTCTCTCCCTTAAAAGACACATAGACACGTTGCCAAGAAGTGAATTCACCTCTTGGTATAGCGGTCTGGGTTCGAAACTCCCTCGGGGCATCGAAGTAAAAAAGGTGACAAAATCACAACCGTTACACTATGAGTACCCTTAATTCAATGGAAGCCAACCACGTAATATTACGTGTTTGCCCGACAACCGTTGGGTGCCAGACCACGTAATATTACGTGTTTGGTTCATTTTTCTTTTTTTCTCTCGATTTTTATCCTATTTAATGCGAAGGACCCGTATGTTGCCGTTAGAAGCCCTACTGCGACGCCAAGGGTGCAGTACCGGCCAGATTCTCCTAGGTGGCGGTATCGAGCTGCAGTAAACCCTGTTCCAGACCCTTGTGTTACACTGTAAGGTCGCCGGGTGCAGATTTTCACTAGACGGCAAGGCTAGAGGTTCAATCGGTCACATCCAAACGTCTACGGGACATCCGATGCATATGCTGTGATTGATTATGCCGTGGCCCTAATCGACATTGGATGTACCAGATGGCGATCAAACAATTGGAATATTATTTTTGGAATACTCCCGATCAAAGGTAAGGACTATCTGACGTAAATTCTGGCTTGATTGTGCAATGTTTTCATACCGATCCAGCTGATCAGCGTTTATAGCATTCAATACTAATGCCGTTACTGGTAATCAATCATCAGAAATGACTTCCCCCGCCCCCCCCCCCCCCCCCCCTTTCATGCATTCATGGTGGAAGATAATACCGATCATAAGCATTTGGATTTTTAACTCTAGCTTGTGTAGGACCGAAACGCCAATGGATTTAACGTTATTAGCTTAGCGCCTTATAAATAGCTTTGCAGGAATTATCCCAGATCATTCCGATATAACACTCATATTATAACATATTCACAGTGATGGGCAAGCTACTTGGAAAATGTAGCAAGCTACACTACAAGTTACTCTCGATTAAATATAGCTCAACTACAATGGAAGCTATCCCCAGATAAATGTAGCAAGCTACACTACAAGAACATGGCAAAAATAGCTAGCTACATCGGCACTACTTTTTTCTTTTTTTCTTTTACTTCGTGATCAAGTTTCCACCAAACAATTCTCAGTTTGATTGTTTATTATAAAACTGAAACAAGCCCTCGGTCTGGCTTTTTGTGTCATCCTTTTAACATGAACTTGTATTATGTACAAAATCCAGGAAGGCAAGTTTAGCTGGGTGCAGCCTCTACAAAAGAAAAGAAAGAGACCATTTGGTTTTATCAGTTTTTATAGTATAGTTTGTTTATTACTTTTGATGCAGTAATGGTCTTTTTCTTTTCTATTCTATCTTTATGTATTATTTATCCCTAAACTCTGCATCTTCTGAAACCTGCCCACTTTATCAACCAAAAACACACTTCTTCAATATCTGAATTGTAACTGTTTTACTTCATTTTACTAGTATTATGCTACCATGTATATACTACTACCAACTATGCTAATATGTCTATACTACTACAGTATGTACTCAGAGTATAACACTCAAGCTTGACACTGACAAATAATACTACTTATCCTTGGCTGCTAGATATGTACCACTCCTGCTGACTTGTTGTACACAATTTGTAAGTTGCTTTGAATGAAAGTGTCAGCTAAATGACCAAATGTATTTAAATATGTAACTCACAAACCATTCCATGGCCCCAAAATCATGTGGGGACCCCCCCTGGGGGTCCTGTCCCACAGGTTGAGAACCACTGCTCTAAGTGATCTTTTCCCTCTTTTTTTCTTTTCTCCACCCCCATAATATTGTTCATTTTCTGCCTACAGTGAAACATCATCATGATAGCAGCTATCTGTTAGTTAAAGCTGTTGACAACAAGTGTACTGACTTGTGTGCTGTTTGGGAACAGTTGATTTTCATCAGCTCACCTGAATGTGTTCTCAAGTTAGTGCTGAACGTGTGGGAAGTATGTTTTAGCCGTTTTTTCAGTCAAACTCAGTCATAAATGTGTCCCAGATAAGGCCATGGAGAGGCATTGTTGTTATTGACATCATCATCTTCATCAATGCCATCGAATCCCTCTGCCATTTCGCGCGGACTGGTTCATGTAATCCGTTAAATTGCATTCATTCAGTACGTCTGTGTTTTGATTTTCACTTCCTGGTTTGCGCACTTGGAGTCCCGCCCTATCCTGCCTCTGATTGGCCTACCCGTAATGTTTTGGCCTAACCATACCCAATCGTGAGTCGTCATACTCATATCTAAACCAACCAACCAATCATAGTGGGGTTTTTTCTACGGGGAGTTTTTTTTCTCCTCACAAATCTTTATAGACAGTAGCGGTGTAGCGTTTCCTCGTCGCTACGTCACTACTTCGTTCTATAAATAGCTGCGCTACAGACACCGCTACGTGATTCAAAAGTAGCGACGCTACCATCACGCTACTGAGAATTGTAGTTAAGCTATGTAGCGTCGCTACTTGTAGCTAGCTACTGCCCATCACTGCATATTCACCACGGTATAAAACGGGAACGTATTGATGAAACAAATATTTCTTTATGGCATATTGAACGGAAGGTCATACTGTCAATTGACAATGACATTGGATACATAGCTATAATATAGAATATAGAATATAGTTATAGCTCTAAACAAGGTGACACACTCCTATCTTTTAAAGCGTGGCATTGCTACGACGGGCCCTGTCTAATAGCTGGCAGTCAATGAGTTAAGTGTTCAGTGCTGCTTGGCCCCGATATATTTGATTCCCTGTTTATGCAATATAATTTGTGGAACCAAATAAAGTATTCAAATGTGTATGCGTGCATGCGTGCGTGTGTATGTGTGTGTGCGTGCGTTTATGCGGGAGTGCGTGTGTGTGTGTGTATGCATGCATGTGTGTGTATCAGAACACATACAGTGTGGTTCCCTTCACCTGTGGGGTGGTGTGTGCATGTGTGTGCATGTGTGTGTGTGTATCAGAACATACAGTGTGTATCCTTGTGTGTGTGTGTTCCCCTCACCTGTGTGGTGGTGTAGGCGTCTCCATTGCGGTACCGTGTCACCTGTCTGGTCCTCCGGACGTAGTGGTAGCTGATGGCCTTCCACCAGATGCAGGGTGTGGCCTGCTGGAGTCTCTGCACGCGCTCGTATACTTCCTGTTTCAACCAATCGAAATGCTAAATGGTGCATTTATATAACAGCTTTTATCCAAAGCGCCTTACAATTTTGTTCCTCACACATTACAATCTGTTAACATTACTGCTATTGATGTGAACGCATTCAACAATGAATTCTCACAAATTAAACCCTTAAGATCACGGGGCACGCCAAACTAGCCTATCTACGACTGGTTTTCCGCATTCTTAAATCCTGCTCTTAGCTGAGAATGAATCCCAGAGAAGAAACCCTTCAGGAATGCCAGGAACTTCATCAGTGGAGTTAAGAAGAAATGAGGTCCATTGTCTTAAATCTATGGTGTCTCCCATACTTTTAAGCGGTCATAATATGTTAAAGGTCCCATGCATTATAAATGGCCTTTTCCAGTGTTTAGCATTGTTTCCTAGCAATGGGGGATTATATCAATGTGGTCTGTGTCGTTAATTATCATATTGACTCATCAGTCTAGTCTCGAGTTCACGAGATCTTCCCTCACTCAACTAAGCCGTTCTGATTTGACTGTTTTGCTGATGTGAATATGGCACAGATTGAGCTGATTGTGATCTGATTGTCTCTCTGGTTGTAGTCACCGCCCACAATTCGCTCAACAGAGCGAGTGGATTACTTCCTCAAACAGAGTGCCGAGTCCGACAGACAGCAGAGAACGAGCGAGCGAGCGAGAGATAGAGAGGGAGAGAGAGAGATAGATAGGGAGAGAGAGAGAGGGACGGCGGGACCGCGTGCAGGAGTGTGTGTAAAAATGTGTGTGCGCCGTCTCTCCCTCGTCGGAGCATTTACACACAAACTTGACTGTGTGTGTGTCGGGCACGCATCTCTCCTCTCTCTGTCTGTCTCTCTCTCGTTTGCTCGTTCTCTCTCTCGCTCTCTCTCGTATGTATCACGCTGTGTGGGTGACTGTCACTCAAAGCGCTTATGGGCAGATCCCATCCAATAACAGCCTGAAATCCTGAGGCTGAAAAATTATGCTTTTGAGTACTTGATTAGAAATATAAAACAATGCATAAAAAAAAAAAAACATACAGATGTGTTCCATAGACTCACAGGAATTGTGTAAAGTTGCCCAAATAGTGCAAGGAATAGCAATGCATGTCTCCTTTAAATAAGTCAGCTTTTGCTCAGTAATGCTTTGGAACGTGTTCCTGTCTGGGCTCAAATGTTATGTTTTGGATACAGTACCCTGATACAGATGTTGCTTGGCCCTCTCATGATACATTTGCAATTTAATTGACACTAGTTCCTATTTGAATTCAAAACTGCATTCCAGAGGGGGGGGGGGGGGGGGGGGGCCCGGTGCTGCGGTTGTTAAAACCTGTTAAGGTTCGACGGGTCTTATAAGGTACGTTTTGCACTCATGTGCACGTCGCAGCACTTTGCGCACGGCTACCAGGTTAGGGCTGCATTATTCGAGGATCATCCAATGCACACTTTCGATCGCCACCACACTCAACCAGCTGTGTGCTTCGGGTCTCGAGTTACATGACGATATATCCGGCGAGCGTCATTTGACAGGTTGCTCCGTCAAATGACCACTTCCGGTTGTGAATCGTCTAGAACTAACTAACCAATCACTGCTGACGGCGAAAATGATTGATCACCATTGTAGTTAACGAGCGTCCGCTCTGAAAGAGACCACAGCTGAGCGGGTGAGAGTGGGCGAAGGTGGTGAAAGTTGACGAAGAAGTCCGTTGTTGTGACTCGAGTGTCAGAATGAATGGAAGTGGATCGCCATTTTGGATTTTCACCCTGTATTTTTCCGGTACACGGTTTACAAAAACCTCTCTTTTTTTTATCCACTTTTTCTCCCATTTTCTATTTTTCTCCCATCCCAATTTCGTATCATCCAATTCAACCCTCCCCTGTCTCGAACGCTGTTTCTTGCCTCCCACAAGCCGGCTGCAATGTGGACTAAGTCATACATAGCACGAGTCCCCTCCGATACTCGAGGTAACAGCAGTCGCATCTTTTCACCTGCGCAGCTCGATCTCTCAGTGGCGAGGAGTAACGCGTGGGAGGCTCACGCTGCCCCCGACACACTTCCTGATTCTACTGCGCAGGCGCACCAACCGACCTGTAGGAGTCGCTGTCCACAACGCCCGATCCCCACCCATCAGTTTCCCACCCCCTAATACGGCCAATGTGTATTAGTATGAACGACCAACTAAACTGAAAGCAATGTGGAGCGCTGGGCTCGAACAGGCGAATCCAGCGTCTCCAGTATTCGTGGTGAGCGCCTTGCCCACTGCACCACGTAGCCGCCCTACAAAAACCTTTCTCAAGCACTATGGATTTCTATAGAATTTGGACCTGGTTTCTCCGTTCTTCACTTGTCATCATGGTTTTACAAGCCTTGGATGATACGGATATAGTTTGTCCCCTTCAAAGGCTGACCACATGATATAATAATAATGATAATAATAACAATAACAATAATAATAATAATAATAATAATAATAATAATAATAATAATAATAATAATAATAATAATAATAATAATAATAATAATAATAATAATAATAATAATTATTATTATTATTATTATTATTATTATTATTATAATAATAATAATAATAATAATAATCATAAATAATAATAATAATAATAATAATAATAATAATAAATAATAATAATAATAATAATAATAATAATAATAATAATAATAATAATAATAATAATAATAATAGGCTACATGTTTTATGTCTAATTAAAATAATATGCAATATATATATCAGAAGACGCAAAAATAAAAGCTCACGGTACATCAACTGGCTGCCCTGGACTCCTACGAGGCAAAGCTGTAACACTGCATCGTCTACTTTTTTGGGACATGGAAATGTAGGGTTTGTGAAATAATATTGAATGATTATCTTCGGTTGGAGCCCCGGAAATATTGTTATTATACCTCTTTGTCATCATTTCTAATACGAGACGTTGCTCTCCACACACAGCAGGGGGGCTTGGCGACAGAGCTTACAGAGCTCCAGCCCGACACGCTCCTCCAGCCCGACACACTCAGCAGAGGACGAGCAAGACGCATGTGACCGGCGTCGTGATGTGCATGTGGTTCCCAGCATTAATTACTCAATTCATTCATCAAATGGCCGGGACCGGGGGAGATTGGGCGGCCCGCGGGGGTGGCATTCCCGTCGCCGTGCATGGCGGTGTGAGTGGCGCGTTTGTGTTTTTTCCTTCGGTCATGGCGTGCTTTATTCTTATGTCTGCACGTTTACGTTGCACTACTTTTATTGTCTTTTATACCTATTCTTATGTCTGCAATTTTTGCATTGTTTTTTTATTCTGTCAATTGTGTGCTGATTTTAATGCCTATGTTCATTTATACTAGTTGCTGTGGGGCACTCTGGACTCCGTGTGAAATGTGTGAAAAGTGCTATATAGATAGTTATAAATATTTATTATTATTGGGGGCGGCTACGTGGCGTAGTGGGCAAGGCGCTCGCCACGAATGACGGAGACGCTGGGCTCGCCTGTTCGAGCCTGTTCGAGCCCAGCGCCTGTTCGAGCCCAGCGCTCCACATTGCTTTCAGTTTAGCTGGTCGTTCATACTAATACACATTGGCCGTATTAGGGGGTGGGAAACTGATGGGTGGGGATCGGGCGTTGTGGACAGCGACTCCTACAGGTCGGTTGGTGCGCCTGCGCAGTAGAATCAGGAAGTGTCGGGGGCAGCGTGAGCCTCCCACGCGTTACTCCTCGCCACTGAGAGATCGAGCTGCACAGGTGAAAAGATGCGACTGCTGTTACCTCAAGTACCGGAGGGGACTTGTGCTATGTATGACTTAGTCCACATTGCAGCCGGCTTGTGGGAGGCAAGAAACAGCGTTCGTGACAGGGGAGGGTTGAATTGGATGATACGAAATTGGGATGGGAGAAAATATAGAAAAAAAATGGGAGAAAAAGTGGATAAAAATCTTTTTTTTATTATTATTATTATTATTGTTATTATTATATTGTAAAAGAAATGTGAAATGTCTCGACGACATTGAAAATGAGGGTGACCTCAATGTGTTTTCGAGAATAAATAAAGGTTTGAATGAAATCTATGGGAGGCGGATAGGGTCAACATTTTTAATAGGATTAATTATTTTATCTAAGAAATTGACATGTTCGTTTGGACAGCCCTAAAAAAACAAACAAACAAAAAACACAGATGAAACGAGTAAAGTAATGATACCTGAATGAATTAATGAGTTTATTTATTTCAAACATAAATTAAAAACAAATGAAATTAATTAAAACATTTTAATAAAACAATAAAGTAATAAACAGATTAAAAAACAAACAAGCAAAACAGTAATGTTTGAAAAGGAGTAGGATGGAGTGTAAACGTATGTATTCCTACCCCCTTCACACTCTATCTTATGCAACTCATATTAACTCCTTTTCATACAACCCAAATTTCCAAACTATGAAAAGAAATATTACGAAAAGAAAATATCAGTAATGATACTAATGATAATCCCGCCGAGCACTAGCCCCTGGACAGCCTCCTCATCCATATACCTCTGAGATATAATCATTTTATATGTTTTTTTTAAGTAATCTATATTTGTGCTTTGTTTTAATCCCACACTCATACCTGAAGGCAGAAACTACATGTTTCCTATAACACTTTCTGAAGGCAGAATTACATAACCTTTTCCTTATATAACCCACATGATATAACCCCCCCGTCTGCGCTCGGGGGGAGAGAGAACACGTCCGCACCTGGAACTCTGCGTGCGCCAACAGGGCGGTCTTGGAGAAGCAGTGCCAGCACTCCACCAGGTACACCACGTACAGCATGGCCAGGAAGGCCAGGGGGATGTACACGTAGCCCCGGGAGCAGGGGCTCTCCAGGTGCAGCACGTCGTTGTAGTAGGCCACCGAGGTGGCGTCGTCGTCGGCCACGCGGTTGCCGAGGGCCACGGAGGAGGAGCCGAGCACAGGGACGCGGCAGAGAGCGCACCAGGCCAGCGTGGCGAAGCAGCCGTACATCAGCAGCGTCAGCAGCAGGCACTTCCAGTGGGACTCACGGCACAGGGAGGAGGCCAGGGACTGCTGCACCGGCCTCTGCTGTGGGGGGGGGAGAGGGAGGGGAGGGGGGAGCGAGAGGGAGGGGTGGAGGGGAGGACGGAGAGGCGGGGGGGAGAGAGGGGCGGAGGGGGGGGGGGGGGCGAGAGGGGTGGAGGGGAGGATGGAGAGGGAGGGGTGGAGGGGAGGATGGGGGGGAGCGAGCGGGATGGAGGGGAGGATGGAGAGGCGGGGGGGAGAGAGGAAGAGCGAGAGGGGTGGAGGGGAGGATGGGGGGGGAGCGAGCGGGATGTAGGGGAGGATGGAGAGGCGGGAGGAGAGAGGAATAGCAAGAGGGATGGAGGGGAGGATGGAGAGGGGGGGCAGGAGAGAAGAGAGGTTAGGAGAGCCCTTTCCAGTGGGAGAGGTTGTTTACGTGGTCACAGCGTTGCTGCAGAGCGGGATAGAGACAGAGAGGGAGAGAGGGAGGTCAGGGAGACGATAGGATGAGGGAGGAAAGAGGGAAGTGAGGAATAATGGTAAATGGCTGCATTTATATAGCAGCTTTTATCCAAAGTGCTTTACAATTTGTTCCTCACATTGTTACCCATTCACTCACACATTCACACACCGACGGCGGAGGTGCCGACCTGCTCATCAGGAGCAATTAGGGGTTAAGTGTCTCGCTCAAGGACACTTCGCTCCGGATAACCAGACGACTGCTCTACCTACCGAGCCACTGTGTCGCCCTGT
>NC_140165.1:96251656-96259156 GCF_963971535.1 Notolepis coatsorum | reverse complement strand
CAGGCGCACCAACCGACCTGTAGGAGTCGCTGTCCACAACGCCCGATCCCCACCCATCAGTTTCCCACCCCCTAATACGGCCAATGTGTATTAGTACGGACGACCAGCTAAACTGAAAGCAAATGTGGAGTGTCTCCAGTATTCGTGGTGAGCGCCTTGCCCACTGCACCACGTAGCCGCCCTACAAAAACCTTTCTCAAGCACTACTTTTTTTTTATGGTTCGAGCCCAGCGTCTCCAGCATTTCTTGTTGAGCGCCTTGCCCACTACGCCACGTAGCCGCTCAGACCAGTGGACCTTCAATGACTCATTTCATAATAGACAACAGACCATCTCTGAGCATCTGAGCCCGTCTCTCTCCCTCTCTCTCTCTCTCAAGTAGCCAAACATTACTATACACTATAAAAACTAACTGGATAGTTGATGATAATAAACAATTAAGTTCATTAGCTGAAATATTCTAAAATCATTAAGTCAGCTATAAGCAATTCTCCCTCTGTGTGTGTGTGTGTGTGTGTGTGTGTGTGTGTGTGTGTGTGTGTGTGTGTGTGTGTGTGTGTGTGTGTGTGTGTGTGTGTGTGTGTGTGTGTGTGTGTGCGTGCGTGCGTGCGTGCGTGCGTGCGTGCGTGCGTGCGTGCGTGCGTGCGTGCGTGCGTGCGTGCGTGCGTGCGTGCGTGCGTGCACACGCAAACCCCCGTCCCATCTCTAGTCTTTGGAAAGACCAGATGAGATCAGAGGAGTTTTGACTGAGGATGGCCAGATAATGTTGATATTTAAACTTTAAAAATAATAATACATAATGTATACATGATCGGTATCGGTTCAAATGTGAACGGTACACAACTCGTGATAGCCCAACTTCCTCTGTCGTGATAGCCCAACGTGTAAAGCTTCTGTGTAAAGATGGTTAGGTATAGTCTTCCAGTAAACTGGTGTAAAGGCTCTATATAAAGATGGTTAGGTATAGTGTTACCGGTCCCAATGGGCTACTGGATACCGGAACAAATCATGTTCGCAGCCGGTCTCCATTCACTCCCTGAAAGCATAGAATATGATCAAGAGGAGTGAAGACACGTGTTGCTCAGTTTACTCCAGAAACTCCTCTGAGAGTTTTATTGTCATCAATAACTCTCAATTAACAATTCGGTATCAAAACATCATATTTACAGTCGATATGTACTCATTGCATTTGTCTGTCTGTTCCTGTGTCTCAGGTTAATCAATGTCAAACGTTATCAAGCTATTCATTGAAATCATTTACTTTCACCTTTGTTCCATTATCTTTGGTTATCAAACCATTCATGTAAATCAGATACAAATGGTAAATGGCTGCTTTTTTATATAGCGCTTTTATCCAAAGCGCTTTACAATTTGTTACTCACATTTTTACCCATTCACTCACACATTCACTCAAACATTCACACACCGACGGCGGAGGCGACCATGCAAGGTGCCAACCTGCTCATCGGGAGCAATTAGGGGTTAAGTGTCTTGCTCAAGGACACATCGACACGCTGCCCGGGAGGAGCGGGAATCGAACCGGGAACCTCCGGATTGCCAGACGACTGCTCTACCTCCTGGGCCACTGTCGCCCCTTGCCTCTTGGGTTCAATATCAATGGTCACTTAAATCAATGGTCACTTAAATCAATGGTCACTTAAATCATATAAGCGACATATTCATACTTCTCTTTACTGTAATACCAAACATTCACTCATGTGTGAGCTTTTCGGATAACTCACAATGTAAGATCACACCTTTAAACGAGGGGGGGCGAGGGGATAGGAGAGAGAGAGAGAGAGAGAGAGAGAGAGAGAGAGAGAGAGAGAGAGAGAGAGAGAGAGAGAGAGAGAGAGAGAGAAATGGCTTAACTATTCCTCTTTTAGCCAAAGGCTTGAACAGTCATTTCAATTCTATTACAATGTGCTATTGAACCAACAGGTCGCCACATGTCAGAGGTCAGAGAGCACCAAAGTCAAACCTACTTTTACCGTAACCTACCTTGGGTAGTTTAAGACCGCTCTTAAACTTCATGGGAAATATTCCTTTCCTTGAATCATTTGCTTCTATTAAAACTTCACAAAACGGTGTCTCCTTAGCATTCAGCTCTGACTGGAGGTGTATAATGACATGTGCGTCCTGGTGGTGACGTATGCATACTGCGGCCTTCAGACACATTTTCAGGGAAAGTGATTACCCTTGCCTTACTCCATATTTTCGTTAGGTCACCTTATTTCACACTATAGTCAAACGACCTTACTACACATTATAATCAAGCGCTCAGGTTTCGGCATTGAATAAACAAGTCACAATGTACCTTAATAATATAACGTCTTTTATACCCCAGCGGCAGGTAATGCGCTGCTAGTATTTGATAACGTGGAAAACGTCATTTTCCCTCGCGGCCAATGCATATCAGAATGTGCGTGCGCATAACATATTTTATATTCTTACCGACGTTGTTACCCATTCAACTCATTTCACAATTCTTGTTACTCATTTCACCTAACGTTATACCTTCTAAACGATAGTGTTTTCTGTACTTTTTTTTCACAGTGTACTGACCTGAAAGCATAGAATATGATCAAGAGGAGTGAAGACACGTGTTGCTCAGTTTACTCCAAGACTCCTCTGGCGTGAGAGGAGCGGAAACCGTCACCTAGGGGGACCTGGCGCATCACCTGAACTACATGGTTCCGCTCTTAACTTCCTGTCTAATCAACTCTCCATCTCACAGTCAATGTGAACTTGGTTAATTATATTAACGTATAGCTGGTAATATAAAGTTGACCATAATTCTTCGAATCATGTAAATTAGATAGGTACAATTGCAAAAATTACACAAGATTATGCACATATTCTTGAGGATACTACAATAGTCTTCCAGTAAACTGGTGTAAAGGCTCTATATAAAGATGGTTAGGTATAGTCTTCCAGTAAACTGGTGTAAAGGCTCTATATAAAGGTGGTTAGGTATAGTCTTCCAGTAAACTGTGTAAAGATGGTTAGGTAAAGGGTGTCACTGGCTTAATTGCGTAGGCAGAGATCTCAACCAAAGGAATGCATTAGTTTACTACCCCCAATTGCGTAGGCAGAGATCTCAACCAAAGGAATGCATTAGTTTACTACCCCCATCCACCCATGATGGGATAAGTGCTTCAACATACACATGCACACAAACACACACACCATCACTCTCTCTCACATACTATCCATCCCTCTCTCTAAGTGCATCATTTGAGACAGCCTGGCTTGCTTAACAAAGGCGTCACACCACAAGCACATTTTCTCTCTACGTAGACAAACCTCAATCTTTCTCTCTCTCTCTCTCTCTCTGTCTGTCCCCTCCTCTCCCCCCCCTTTCTCACACGCACACACACACACACACACTAGGGATGCAACGATATGAAAATTTGCCACCGATACCGATTGTTCAACTAACACAATCGGCCGATACCGATATTTGTGGCAATTTTTTTTTTAATATTTAAAAAAAAATTAATATCTTTTTATTTTTTTGTAATATATTTTTTTATGAAACTACTGTATATTTGTATGTCTCTAAATGTTTTGATGAATTGAAAATGGAGGACCCTTATGTAAAAAAGCCGAAAGTCTTTTTCTTGTCTTCATCCTCCAGTCCACTGAGCTGTACTGTATTGTACCCACTCTGCAATCTGTCAATAAAGCTTCCAATCAATCAATCAGACAAATGCATAGAAAAGCCCTTATTATAACCAAATAACAAAAAATTATATTATTGTTTATGAAAATGTTTTAGCCCTATGCTTGACTATTATTTTAGCCATGGCAACAAATAAAATAATAATAATAAAATGAATAAATAAAATATTAAATAAATAGGCTACACGTCTCTCTTTTTGTGTTACAAATTGTGCTCACCGATATGAACATAGGCCTCTTTACTTCAACAAGAAACATCAAGAAATATGTTTATGGTATTAATTCCACCATGCCATGTAGCACTATATCTCTCCCAGTATGGTCTGCCGGGCTGCAGCTGGATACTATTGTCTCAACCAGAGCTCTCAACCAATGCAATGCAACAGAACAATTTTGATTGACAGTCGATTCTGCCAATTACGTCACACCGCTTGCACCCGCCTCTGCTGTTACCACCAATCGGCAAGCGCGTATACGTTTTTTACTTCCTGGATTGCCGCCATTGATCTGCAGCGAGAGAACAACAACAAACCAACGCGCTAATAACGTTAGCTCCCCGCTGTCCACGAGTAGATTACCAGCGGCGCAGGATGACCAAACGAGGCATAATGATTTTACTTCAACGAATGTTATAATAAAACAAAGCTTTTCTATACTCTGATTGAAAACTTTATTAACAGATTGCAGAATGGGTACAACTCAGTACGGGCTCTGAGCAACGGAAGGAACGGAGCTATGAATTGAGTAATGCTTGCTACTTGCTATGTTCGGGTAAATAATATGCTGATGTTATTGAACGTGTAACACTAACTATATAACGTTAATGCCACAAAACGAATGCCTTTGTTAATCATAAGTAGTAACTTTGATGCAGTAGCTTGTGTGTGTGTGGGCCGGGGGCGGCGTTGTGCAGGAGGTCGCTTGACTGAAAAATGTTTTGCCTTTTGACGCGACACAAATTGATGGATATTTATCGGCTACTGCCATCGGCACATCTGAGTTTATCGGCCGATAGGCCGATTGCAGTCAACAAGGCACTTATCGGCCGATACCGATACCTGACCGATACATCGGTGCACCCCTAACACACACACACGCGCGCGCGCACACGCACGCGCACACACAGGGAACAAAATTAACTTTTTGGCTTACCAGCCAAGGTGGCTGGTAGATAAAAAAAACGACCAGGGGGAGCTCCAGTAGCTCACCACGTACCGCAAGTGCTATTTCAGCGCCATGGACAACCGCGCTCGCGCGGATCTGGGGCTGAGCGCGTTCGAATCCCGGACGGCAGCCGTGCCTTTCCCAGAGTGTCTTTCCCCCCCATCTGAACCCTTTCAGCCTGCTTCTGTCGGTCGAACTTGACCAAGTATGAATGCGAAGAAAAAGCGATAAACGCTAAAAGAACCAGGTGACTGGTCAAAGTTAAAAAAAAAAAAAAAAAAAACTACCAGCCAGGCAGATTTTTTGCCAGCCAAAAATTTGAAATAGCTTTTTAGTATATCGCCATGTGTAATTATTATTACTATATACAGGGCTCTACGCTAACCTTTTTCCCAGGGAGCACATGTGCTCCTAAATAAAAAAGAATTAGGAGCACACAAAGAAATTTAGGAGCACAGTGAACATTTTTCAAGTAACAGTTTATTAACAAACTATTTATTACATGCATATTATACTGTGTGTGTGCATACTAAGGGACAAACATCTGTGCAAATAGCACATACGACCAAAATCACACATTGGCCCATGCCTACTAGATGCAAAGGATATCGGTTGTCAAGCTGCTTTTGTATGTTGTAGTGTTGTCACGATACCAACATTTTGACTTTAATACAGATAGGAAAGGTAATGGAATATATTATTAGATGACAGAACATGGAAAATTCTTTATACAATTATTTAATTCATTATAATTTAAACGCTATTGAATAATAGTTAATTAATACAATTATTCTGTTACAGCTACTGAGCTACAGTATATAGTATAGCTACTGTCCATCAATATCTTCCTTTTGAATGAAATAGGTTCAGGAGAGATGTAGAGAGAGGGAGAGAGCGAGACACACACACACACACACACACACACACACACAGAGAGACACAGAGATTCTCAGCCCCCTCCTTCCCTCACTATGCTTTTGAGCGTTCCCAGTGATAGCATTAGCAGTAGTTAACGTTAGCAGGTTAGCTTAGTTGGAGTACTCAGTTAGCAGATAATATTACAGTAGTTAATGTTTTTAGAGCAATGTGGGTATACAGGACTGGCGAGGATGCAAAGCATGTTAGACAATTGGAACCGCTGCTCGCAGAGTTTTCGTTGCACATAGAAGCGGACTCGAGATGAGTTGTTACAGAGCTGGTCCACGCTGCTCCGTGTCTATTATGAAATGACAATTGCGCAGTTGACACGCCCACTACGCAAGACGATTACTTGCAAACTGTGCTCCTATTCCTCCTAAATGATTTTTCCGGTTCGCACAAATCTATTTTTAGGGGCAAATGCAAGTGAAATGCTTGCACTTTATAGCCCTGATAGAATACTCTAATATGCTCATATGGCTCCCAAATTTTTTACACGCCAGAGTGGCTGAGTAGCCTCTGTAATTTACCAGCCAAAGAGGAAATCTACACGCCATTGGCATTTGGCGGGTGCTTATTTTGTTCCCTGCACACACACACACACACACACACACACACACACACACACACACACACACACACACACACACACACACACACACACACACACACACACACACACACACACACACACACACACACACACACACACACACACACACACACACACACACACACACACACACACACACACACACACACACACACACACACACACACACACACACACACACACACACACACACACACACACACACACACACACACACACACACACACACACACACACACACACACACACACACACACACACACACACACACACACACACACACACACACACACACACACACACACACACACACACACACACACACACACACACACACACACACACACACACACACACACACACACACACACACACACACACACACACACACACACACACACACACACACACACACACACACACACACACACACACACACACACACACACACACACACACACACACACACACACACACACACACACACACACACACACACACACACACACACACACACACACACACACACACACACACACACACACACACACACACACACACACACACACACACACACACACACACACACACACACACACACACACACACACACACACACACACACACACACACACACACACACACACACACACACACACACACACACACACACACACACACACACACACACACACACACACACACACACACACACACACACACACACACACACACACACACACACACACACACACATGCATGTGCATGCCAGCAGGGCATTGTGATGCTGTTAAAGATAAAGACAATGTATATATATATATAGTGTGAGAGAGAGATATATGGTGAAAGAGAGAGAGAGAGCAAGAGTGAGACAGAGAGAGTGAAAGAGAGGTAGCAAGAAATAGAGAGAGAAAGATAGAGCAAGAAAGAGAGGGACAGCAGGAGGAAGATAGAGAGGGTGAGAGAGTGAAGGAGATAGATAGAGAGAGAAAAAGATAAAGAGAGTGAAAGAGAGAGAAAGAAAGAGAGGAAGAAATATATATACAGTATATAGAGAGTGAGAGGTAGAGAGTGTGTGAATAATTTAGATGGACCAATGCTTCCAGACTGTTCTTCATCCTC
>NC_140165.1:96213093-96251456 GCF_963971535.1 Notolepis coatsorum | reverse complement strand
CATGGTACAGTGTGAGAGAGAGAGATAGAGAGAGAGAGAGAGAGAGAGAGAGACCATCACATCGTACTGTGTGAGAGGGGGAGAGAGACCTTCACATGGTACTGTGTGAGAGAGAGACCTTCACATGGTACAGTGTGAGAGAGAGAGAGACCATCACATGGTACAGTGTGAGCGAGAGACCTTCACATGGTACAGTGTGAGAGAGAGACCTTCACATGGTACAGTGTGAGAGAGAGACCTTCACATGGTACAGTGTGAGAGAGAGACCTTCACATGGTACAGTGTGAGAGAGACCTTCACATGGTACAGTGTGAGAGAGAGACCTTCACATGGTACAGTGTGAGAGAGAGGACCTTCACATGGTACAGTGTGAGAGGGGGAGAGAGACCATCACATGGTACAGTGTGAGAGAGAGACCTTCACATGGTACAGTGTGAGAGAGAGACCATCACATGGTACAGTGTGAGAGGGGGAGAGAGACCTTCACATGGTACTGTGTGAGAGAGACCTTCACATGGTACAGTGTGTGAGAGAGAGAGAGACCATCACATGGTACAGTGTGAGCGAGAGACCTTCACATGGTACAGTGTGAGAGAGATACCATCACATGGTACAGTGTGAGAGGGGGAGAGAGACCTTCACATGGTACTGTGTGAGAGAGAGACCTTCACATGGTACAGTGTGAGAAGGGGTGTTACGGACCCTGTCCTTATGTATGTATATAGAGGGAGTAATGTATAGTATCTGTTGTATATATATAGGCATGTTTTGTTTGTTGTTGTCTTGTCTCCCTCTTGTGTCTACATATCCCCATTCTCAGGTGTCTCAGTTCCAGCAGCAGCTGGTCAATCAGCAACTCACCCCAGTGCAGCAGCAGCTGAGGCTCGTCAAGCAATCAAGCTCCACACCCCTTCATATACTGTACCCCATTGTGTGCAGTGTTAGTTAGCTCCCTGGTTCATTGGTTGTGGTAACTGTTCTCTGTGTCTTTGTGGGAGAGCTCTTTGTATCTGTTTGTAATTAGAGTGGTGGCTCTTTAGGGTGCTTTTTGTACCAGAGCTGGTTAAAGCTCTGTTTGAGTTCTTAGGTATCTTTTTGGTACCAGAGCTGGTGAAAGCTCTGTTTGAGTTCTTAGGTATCTTTTTGGTACCAGAGCTGGTTAAAGCTCTGTTTGAGTTCTTAGGTATCTTTTTGGTACCAGAGCTGGTGAAAGCTCTGTTTGAGTTATTGGGTATCTTTTTGGTACCAGAGCTGGTGAAAGCTCTGGTTCATTGTTGTTAGCATAGGATTATTGTTGTGTATTTGGTGTAGAGCTGGTACCTGAAGCTCTGGTTCATTGCATTGTGTTAGGAGTCTTTATAGTTTGTGTACATTTCTGTTAACCCTAACCTGTGTATACTTGTTTCTCTTTTTTTGTGTCACCCAGCCTATGGTGATTGTCTTTCCTTTGTATAATCTTTTGTTTTGCACACCGGGACAATTGAGGACAGGAAGATACCCTGGGGTCTACATTTTGCATCACGTAGGTGACCTGTTGTTAAAGACACCAGCCTTGGAGTGAGCACCGCCACCTGTACTTTTGGGCGTCAGTGCCTGTAAGGGGGGTGGGATTTCATTTCCTTTTATATTTCATTTGTTTGTAAAAATAAATACTATTATTTTGCAAATTGTTTCCCTGGTTTTGTGTCACTGCACCCTCACCTACCCTGTCTGTACATACAAAAAAACAAGGCAAGTACAATAAAAAAGCAACTGACAACCAATTTCTCACCTGCTAGCGCAGGTTAGCCAATCTTCCACAGCAACTGATCACACTGAATGAGAGTGCTCTAAGCCACGCCCCCTCAACATACTGAGAGCAGGCTGTGCTCAGAGAGGGTGACCTAAGCCACGCCCCCTCAACATACTGTGCTCAGAGAGGGTGCACTAAGCCACGCCCCCTCAACATGGGGCGGCGTGGCTCAGGGGTGGTTCGAATCCCGCTCAAGCCCATGTCCATCCCACTGCCGTTGTGTCCTTGGGCAAGACACTTAACCTACTTGCCTCGTATGAATGTGTATGCATGTTAGTGTTGTCAAAAATATCGAAGTATCGATACATATCGATACTGAATATTTAAAACGGCTTCAATACTCATTTCCCGAAGTACCGATACTTTCTGCAGTATCGGTACCAGCTGGCTTGCTCCCGCAAGTTGTTGACAGACAGACGCGCTGCCAGAGCCTTGCCCTTCCGCCTCCTCCTCGCTCAGAGCAACAGACACAAGCTGCTGCAGCCTCCTCGTTGGAAACGGGGTAGTTGTGTCGAGTTCATGCGTGTACTGGTGTAGTGGGCTCGGCTTGACGTCCGGCTGTGAGGGGGAGGAGGAAGAGAGAGAGAGAGAGAGAGAGAGAGATTTCTCCGGAGCTATGCTATGCTATGTAACGTTAATAAATGCTCCGAGCATAGCTCCGGAGAAATCTCTCTCTCTCTCTCTTCCTCCTCCCCCTCACAGCCGGGCAGGCAGCCCTATCTTCAGTTTGTAAACAACGCTATTATTAGCTAACGTTAGCTGTCGTTCCTCCGTTAGCTTAATGCTAGCTAGCTGGCCACCTATTACTTCATGGAAACGGAGTAACGTCAAGCCGAGCCCACTACACCAGTACACGCATGAACTCGACACAACTACCCCGTTGCCAACGTTCGGTCGAGCGGAGCCGGAGCCCATCCTACACCAGTACACGCGTAACGTTAATAAATGCTCTGAGCATAGCTCCGGAGAAATATCTCTCTCTCTCTCTCTCTCTCTCTCTCTCTCTCTCTCTCTCTCTCTCTCTCTCTCTCGTCATAACAGGCCTGTACACTGCGATGATATGATCGCAAATTGCCCCCTAATTTGGTCCGTGCGAGTTTAAAATAATATCTGGGGGCAAGCTTGCGAGTGGTGATTTCAACCCTTCATTCGCATTTCACTCCTAAATTAATCCATGCAAATTGTAGTAAAACATTAGCCTACAACCAGGGCTGTACAGTGCAATATAATATTGCGGTTGTAATTTCATTACAGACCAGCGCGGACCTTTAATAACATGCAATTTAATTGACACGAGCAATGAGCTAACGTAGCTGCTAACCAAGGTTACCATTAGGATTATGCTAAGCTAACTAGCGATCTCTGCTAACCCTGGAAAACGGTCAAAGCGGACTCCACAAGACTAGTTCCATTCGTGAGGAAAGGGGGTGGGTTATATTGACAACGCTTGACAACAGAAGTTTAAACATAACTTCATATTTATTGGTTATTCATTTCTGTATATCATTGAATTTCCATCTCCGTGTGTCTCCATCTCTTCCTGTTTACATTCGAGTGTGACGTCATCACCTATGGCAGCTTAGACTATCAAAACGCGAAGGGGGGGGGCTGGCTCTCTTGTTCGTTCTCGCCCCCTCTCTCTCTCTCTCTCTCTCTCTCGCTCTCTCTCTACATTCAATGATTTAAAGTAGCCAAATGTTACACACAGTATAAATACTAACTGGATAGTTGATGATATAAACATTTAATTTCATTATCTGAAATATTCTAAAATCATTAAGTCTGTGTGATTATTATTTTCTCACAGTAGTGTGTGTGTATATATATATGTGTGTGTGTGTGTGTGTTTGGCTAAAGTGGATAGAAAACACAGTACTGTGTAAAAGGCACCCAAGAGTTTTTATATAAATTGTCTTAGATGTAAATAATTTTTTTTATTAGTGTGTCAGTAGACTACTCTTAGTACATTTTCATTAAATTATTTTTTAAAGCATCTTCATGGTTTAATAATGCAAACATATGTTGCAGGGACTTATTATAATCATCATATTGGCGTGACTGTATGCATCAAAGGGTTAAATCAAGCATTTTTGATGCATGTCAAAATATCGCGATATCATTTAGAGGCCATATCGCCCAGCCCTACTATAATGGTAAAATAGTTATTTAAAAATTTGCCCCTAAAAAATATTCTTTGCCCCTAAATTTCTCATTTAGGGGCAAGTGTGCCCCTAGTGAAAAAGCTTAGCGTACAGCCCTGCATAACTAGGAAGGTGCGCTCAGTAGACCTAAAATCTCCAGCAGCCACTCTCTCTTTCTCTCTCTCTCTCTCTGATCTAAAGATAAACAAAGGGTTTTAAAAGTGTATTTATCTTCTCGTATAGTACCAGAGAGAAGCTGAGGAGAATCAACCAGCAACAAAAGCAAAATTTGTTAAAAAAAAAAAAAAAAATTATAATAAAAAAAAAATTATTATAATTATTTTTTTTTTGTATTGAAAGTATCGAAAGTATCGATACTTTTCAAGGTATCGTATCGAAGTCGAAATTCCAGTATTGTGACAACACTAATGCATGTAAATGAATGTTGGTGGTGGTCGGAGGGGCCGTAGGCGTTGATTATTCGCCACGCTTCCGTGAGTCTGCCTCAGGGCAGCTCTGGCTGCAATTGTAGCTTACCACCACCGGTATGACTGTGTATGAACGAATAATGGACTCTGTGAAGCGCTCTGGGTCAGTGAAGAGCGCTATATAAATCCAAGTCATCATCATCATCATCAACATACTGAGAGTGGGCTGGGCTCAGAGGGTGCACTAAGCCACGCCCCTTCAACATACTGAGAGCGGGCTGTGCTCAGAGAGGGTGCACTAAGCCACGCCCCCTCAACATACTGAGAGCGGGCTGTGCTCAGAGACCTAAAACAGTTCTATTATACCTTAATGATACATCTGAAGCTGAAAGAAATTACACTCCTGACATTAACTCTTTCAGTGCCACTCACGAGATTTCTCGTGTTTTTTTATAGGTGGTTGCTAGCCACTCACGAGATTTCTCGGATTTTTTTTTTTTTTTTTTTTCGATCTGAAAAATGTTTGCATCACCCGAGCCTACCCGAGTATAGCCGAGGGGCGCCGACGATCACTGTGGAAAAAAGCGCCCCCTGTCGTCTCCCAGATGATATAAGTGATTTTGGAATGGACTCAATGAAAATGAATGGGGAAAAAAATCCGGTACTCCACAATTTCCAGTTCACTGATCCAGCCGGGGTTACTAGAGTTCATTCTGGAGCCTCAGATCCCTGCGGATCATGGAGTTCTACTGTATCGCGTTGGATCCATACACGTATCGATTTTTTCGAATGGTGATCAGGAATTGGAATATACCAGTTGGATACCATCTGATGTCAGGTAAGGACTCTATGTTATCAGTGGTAGGATAATCAGAGTAAGTTTGATGAAGTTATAAGCTGTTTTGTGAAATGTCTTCTTTCGGTTTCACTGTAAAAGTCAGAGAGGAAATCAACGGGGCGATTATCCGTGCGCGGCCGTAATGTGCGTGCGTGCACGTATAATATTGATCATCTAGCGTTTATTTGAAAACTATTCATAAAAAGGCCGACGAATATCAACGTTGTGGAATATTCCACTAAAAGACGATTTTCATAGAATGCTCCAGAATTAGCTGTTTTTTATATCAAAACGGGGGCTTTTCTAACTGCTCTGAAACGGCAACGACGCGATAAAAAAACAATCTGCCTTCACAGCACTGACTGGAAAATAGTCTTTGATAATGCGATGGGCAGATTAGACACATAGCCATAATTTAAAACATAGATTAGGCGATATTAACGTTAACATTGGCGCCGATGGTGGCATTCAAGCGGTAAAACGGAAAACCAGGCATGGCGCTGAAAGTGTTAACATTCCACAATAAGCTTTTTCTGATTTATGTAAATGTAAAGATATTTATATACACACTAAGATGTATTTGCCTTGTGTCGTGTCCGTATATCAATCGTTCAGCAGTGTCTGTGTATCAGTAGTGCAGTGCTAAGTTTAACTTCTGCTAGTGTAGCGTGATTGTGCTCTCCCTGAATATGCCTGCTACGAGAGAGCGACAGAGCAGACGAAAAAGGAGAAGAAAGGATGACACCGATGTCCTCTCCTCTTTCTCCTCCCCCCAGCCAGGTCCAGCTGTCCTGTCAGCATCTCTCTCTCCCTCATTCTATCAATCTATCTCTCTCTTGCTCTCTCTCTTCCTCTCTCCCTCCCTCCCTCCCTCCCTCCCTCCACCTAGCTCTCTCTCCTATCTCCGTCTATCTCATCTCTGTCCCTCCATCTCTTCCCCTCTCTCCCTCCCGCCATCTCTCTCCACCTCCATCATGCATCTTCTTCCTCCATCCCTCGTTTTCCCCTCTCTCTCCCCCCTCTGTCTCATATCTTCTCTTCAACTCTCTCCCCTTATATCTCTCTCTCTACCGCCATCATTCTCTTTCTCTCCCTCTATATCCCCTCTCTCTCTCTCTCTCTCTCTCTCTCTCTCTCTCTCACACACACACACACACATCTCCCTCTCCTGCTCAATGCAGCCACAATCACACACACATGCATGCACACATACACACACATGAACGCACACACATGCATGCACACACACACACACATGAACGCACACACACACAAACGCACACACACACAGTGAAATAGTGCCGCTGCTGAGCTTTGAGGCTCCTCTTTTATGCATTTAAGGATGAAGGGCATTCATACTACAGCAGCCCCCCTGCACCCCCCCCCCCCTGCACGACGCAGTGACACAACCATCTATCTCCCCTCTCTCTCTCTCTCTACCTCCCTGCCTCTACCTCTGTATATAATCACCTGTTCATCAACCGCTCAGTCAATCCATTATCATAGTGGGGCCACCCATTTCATTACATTTGGATCACTGATGGGGCCTTTCAATTTCCCCATGATGCTTTTCTTTCTCTCTAAAAGGGCAGCCGGGCGTTGCTCTGTGGGGTTCGCTCGCTGGTTTGTGCCTCATGCGTACGTGCAGCCGTTTGCTCCAACGCTTCCTCAGTCACACACAGTTGGAGAAGCTGCAGAGATTCATCAGCTGCACACTCAACCGACTGCACCGTCCAGCCACTCAGGAAGAGAGAGGACTATTGTTTTCTTTACAGAGAGACAGGAGGAGGCTGAGAGGGATACAGAGAGGGGAGAGAAGGTCCTGGTGGGAGGATGAGTGAGAGAGAGCAGTAGAGAGGAAGAGTGAGAGAGAGAGAGCAGTGGGGAGGAAGAGTGAGAATGCTTTTCATCGACTACAGCTCAGCATTCAATACCATAGTCCCCTCCAAACTCCATTTAGAGACGTCCCCGTACAGCAACAGGTGGGGTAGGCTGGGCAGAGATGTATGCATCAAAACGATTACATTGTTTGTCTCGCATACATTCGATTTATAATGCGAGCACCTGCATTACAATCAAATGACTGATCTGTTATGTGTTATGGACCCGAGTCTCGAGAGGCACTTTATAATAGAAAAAAGACAGTGCAAACATGTATATGTCGCTTACAGTTTATTATGCCTATGCAGCTCGTTTATTTTGACAGAGTTAAAAGAATTTCACTAGTATCATTATATTAAATTAGCGGACGTGCAGCTGGACAAGCCCTGGCTCCACGATGACCACTTCTTACAAGAGGCGCCACCGCCTGGGAAAATGCCTGCGACGTCACTGACCACGCCCCCTAATATGTCCCCCCCACCGCTAGGAACAAAGTTCCGCGCCTGGTCAGAATGTTATGAAGTGGACAGTCATTTTGGATAATCACGTTGTATTTTTACCAGTACACACATTACAAAAACCTTTCTACAAAAGAAAATTCCGTGGGATTTTTATAAACTTCGGACTGTACAGTATGAATAATATAAAACTTCAGGGCAGGCTATGGAACTGTTGTGTTTTCCAGCTCCTACCTCTCATCTGGAACCCAAAAACAGGAATCTGGAGACAAGTAAACACAAAAGAAAGAAAATATTTCAGTGTGTTCAAACCTCTGTTTCTCTAGTACATTAGCACTCAAAGTGATTTTTGTATTGACATAGCAACTTCAGAAGGTTACCTTTCAAAAGAGACCAGACTCACACATGTGCTATAAGTATAAAGTATAAAATTAAGCTTTGCAAAAAGTATTATGCAAATCGTTTTAGTTTTCTGCAAAATGGGGGGTAAGCTTAAGAGTATCTGGGTTACTATAGTAACAGGGACTGTATACGCATTGTGGAAATGGGGAGGACAGCGGCAGTGAGCGCTGTGAGTGAGGAAGAGAGATGGGAGAACACTGTGTAGTGATATGCAGTAGGTACCATATAATGCCGGGGTGCGACCCGGACGATATATAAGAGTGCACCAGTATGTATGAGCGTCTCCGTCTATGTCAACATAAGTAAACTTGAGTCCAGTCTGCAACTAATTGTCTTCATTGTCTCGATAACACTTCACACTGATGGAGTTGTATGACGTGAATGTTGAATTAATAGCGTGTTTTGCTTTACATCGTGTAAGTGTGATTGATATCGCAACTGGGATTGTTGCGAAGCAAATAAGTCAACACGTGAATGCAGCGTGACGTGAATGCATAGGGGAATAGGAGTGAGTGTTTTAATTAGTTTAATCAGTTTATCGTGTTAATTAGATAAATTTATTACACAGCAAATTATCACGTCATGAAAATTAACTAAACATTTATTAAAAAAAAGATTATAATAATAATAATTGTTTTCTTTTTTTAATCTAAATATTTTTTTATCTCATTCATTCCATAAGAACGTAGAATACACATTTACAGACTTTTTTTTAATATGGCCATTTGCATGTTCTTGGTATCTGATTCTAGGGACATCTATGGATCTCAGGGAATGTATTCCCAGTGTCAGAAATACTGTGTCTGTTACTAGGCTTGAGTAAATTGTAATGAACCAAATGAGAATATCAATAAAAAAATGTTTATCTTTGACTGTGAATAACACCATGCTAAAATTGACCAGACCTGAAAAATCTAAGCAAATGAATAAATGGAAGATGATTAAACAGAAGGTTTTGTAGATACAGTACTGAATTCTGCCATCCGGACACATGCAATTTGAAATATGATTATAGAATATAGAATATCAGGCCTAAAATGGTTATGCGATTAAAATGTGATTAACACTTTCAGTGCCACGGACGACATATCTCGTTTTATCAGCCCCCCCCCCCGTTGAGTGCCCACGACGACAAATATCGTTTTATTGTTTTATTAGCGATCTGAATTCATATTTCATCAACCGAGTCTCCCGTTGGTACACCAGCCCCTACAGGAGCTCAGAATGGAAAAAAGCGCCCCCTATCGTCTATCCCTGTGTAACTGCAGGTCGCTTAGACTGACCTGGGATCAGTAAATATATAGAGGCGGAGCCAGCTGGCTCCTTGTGCTGGCAAGAAGTCTGATCAACATGGAAGTCATCGCGGGACGGAAAGCAGCCTGGATTATATATTCACAGCAGCCAATAATCAATCAATCAACGCGATCGATATTTGGAATGGTGATCAGGAATTGGAATAATCTTTTTGGAGAACATCTGATCTAAGGTAAGGAGTCTATGTTACCAGTCTTGGGGTAATCTGAGCTGTTTTCGCTGAGATAACGGCGTGTCCCCTATGTGCCATGTGTGTGTGTGTGTGATCTTGCGGGAACGAGAGAATAGATTGTTCAGCTCGCGTCTATAGCGTGCATACGTACACATATACTATCGATAATCTAGCGTTTATTTGAAAACGATCATAAATAAGCCGACAAATGACAACGTGTCTAGTGTATTCGAGAATATTCCAATAAATGCCGTTTATGAGGTAATCTTTCTATCTTCCCGAAAATTTTCGAGAGAACGATAGCTTTTCGAAATGCTATAAAAAGGATATGAACCGATTAAAAAACAATCCGTTTCAACAATGTTGACTGCAAACGAGTCATTGATAAGCGACGGGCAGATTAGACACAGCCATAATTTAAAACATAGATTAGGCGTTTTTAACGCTAACATTGAAGTGGATGGTGGCATTCAACGGGGTAAATCAAGGTTAATCAAGGGCTCTGAAAGTGTTAATTAGATTAATTAATTACAAATCCTGTAATTAATTAGATAAAAAAAATGTATCGCCTGACAGCACTAGTTTTAATGCAACTTATCTCCATTTTGACGCGAATGCAAATACATCAGAATCGTCGTCATTTAGAAATGAGATTGCATAGATGTATGAATCGAGATCGAGATTTTTTTATGATTAATCATGCAGCCCTAGAGAGCAGTAGAGAGGATGAGTGAGAGAGCAGTAGAGAGGAAGAATAAAGAAGAGTAGGAGGGAAAGAGGGGAAGAGAGAGAGGGAGAGAAAGGAAGTGAAGGTAGGGAGAGAGAAGGGAAAGGAGAGAGAGAGAGAGAGCAGGGGAGACAGAAAGTCTGAAGAACAAGTTTTAAATTGATTTCATTGATTGGCAGAAATGTTTAAGTGTTTTGACACATGTCGGGAGGAGGCTCACAGGGCTGGCACATGGCACATGGAAGCGCCCCAAGCGGCTCCCAAGCACCGGGATGGGCAGCAGTGTTTCCTTTCACCGGCATGGGCAGCCCTCGCTAACAGACCGTTCACACCAGCCACGCAAGCCAATTGGACATATACCGGATAAAAAAAACAGCATTAAGGTTATTAAGGTTTTAATATGTTAATTGCATATATAAATGCAGTCCATTTTTGGTGAGGAGAGGAGGGAAAGCAGAGGAAAAAAAGACACACACTCTCTACTGCTGGTGTGAACAACCAGGCTACTGCTCTACTGCTGGTGTGAACAGCCAGGCTACTGCTCTACTGCTGGTGTGAACAGTCAGGCTACTGCTCTACTGCTGGTGTGAACAACCAGGCTACTGCTCTACTGCTGGTGTGAACAGTCAGGCTACTGCTCTACTGCTGGTGTGAACAACCAGGCTACTGCTCTACTGCTGGTGTGAACAACCAGGCTATTGCTCTACTGCTGGTGTGAACAACCAGGCTACTGCTCTACTGCTGGTGTGAACAACCAGGCTACTGCTCTACTGCTGGTGTGAACAACCAGGCTACTGCTCTACTGCTGGTGTGAACAGCCAGGCATACTGTCACCCCTTTCAGCGCGGTGGTGTAGTGGTTAACACTGTCGCCTCACAGCTAGAAGGTCCTGGGTTCGATTCCCGCTTGGGGACCAGGTTGCCCATTTCATCGGCGACCCAAAAAGGAAAAATTGCATGTGTGTGTATCTGTGTGTGCCGCCCATCTCGTGTGTGTCACTGCATGACGACATTGTCAATGTGTGAAATGAATAAAGACGTCTTCAAAGTTCAGTTTAATCTTACTCTTTCCATTAAATTCTTCCAAGCTGAAACCCCAAAGATAAGTCCCTTTCATATCCTCATTAAACAATTGATGAATTCATTTCTATACCTGTCTGATTCATATCATCAAACTATGCATTCATCTGCTTTAATTACTCTCTCCTTGTCATTACTAGATCTGTCTGCAACCCAAGGAACCACACAGCCACTCACGCCAGGACACCGCCTGGACCACTGACTGGGGGGATCAAACAGGGATTGGCGTGGAGGGGGATTCCCTCCAGCAGGTGTTCCCCCGCTCCATCCCCTTGCCACCGTTCACCAAGCCCCCGCACCGGCACCCAACTGTCCTCTCCTTCTCCGGGAAGGTGGTGCGTCTCAGGGGCCTAGTGTCACCACCTCCCAGGCTACTAACCGCCCCCATTCTCGCATCGACTCGGCACCAGTGCTTTCCAGTATTTCTCCACCGCTATCTCTCGGCCCGGCCAAGCAGTTCCCCTTCTCGCCATTCCCTCACCACCTCCCCCTGCCCACCTGGCATATCCCTGCCTCGCGTTCTCACCTACAGTCTCACAGGTTGTTCCTTGTAGTCTCACATGTTGTTCCCTGTAGGTACAGTTTCACAGGTTGTTCCCTGTAGTCTCACAGGTTGTTCCCTGTAGGTACAGTCTCACATGTTGTTCCCTGTAGGTACAGTCTCACAGGTTGTTCCCTGTAGGTACAGTCTCACAGGTTGTTCCCTGTAGGTACAGTCTCACATGTTGTTCCCTGTAGGTACAGTCTCACAGGTTGTTCCCTGTAGGTACAGTCTCACAGGTTGTTCCCTGTAGGTACAGGCTCACATGTTGTTCCCTGTAGGTACAGGCTCACATGTTGTTCCCTGTAGGTACAGTCTCACAGGTTGTTCCCTGTAGGTACAGTCTCACAGGTTGTTCCCTGTAGGTACAGTCTCACAGGTTGTTCCCTGTAGGTACAGTCTCACAGGTTGTTCCCTGTAGGTACAGTCTCACATGTTGTTCCCTGTAGGTACAGTCTCACAGGTTGTTCCCTGTAGGTACAGTCTCACAGGTTGTTCCCTGTAGGTACAGTCTCACAGGTTGTTCCCTGTAGGTACAGTCTCACAGGTTGTTCCCTGTAGGTACAGTCTCACAGGTTGTTCCCTGTAGGTACAGTCTCACAGGTTGTTCCCTGTAGGTACAGTCTCACAGGTTGTTCCCTGTAGGTACAGTCTCACATGTTGTTCCCTGTAGGTAAGCTGTATATTTCGGGCGGTTTTAACGCAATCGATCGAAACAGTCATTTGCCCCAATATTAAATTCCTTTCATGATGATCTATGTTAATCTGATTTAGTCATTTTATAATCATCTGTGTCAATCTGATTTAGTCCATTTAAGCATGGATCTTGGCCAGTAATACCTGCTTTACAATCACTCGTCATGTCACACACATGTCACTCCCAGTAGATAAACTGCCATATCTTTCCTGTGTTAAACACAACCAATTGCATCAGTAGACTAATTTGCTCTGACATTCTCAATTGTCCTGCGAAAATCTGAGCTAGTTGCTCACATTTCTCTCAGCCCCAACCCTGCCGGCCTTCCTCCGGCCCTGCATGTCCCCGTCCACACAGTGATTCCCCGTGGGTATTATGGTCTGTCTGTATATTGAATGCTGTTTTAACACAACAACAATTCATTAATTGATTTGTGAGCACCTGACTAGTTCCAGCATGGTCCCAGTGGGACTCTGGTGCAGTGAGCGACTACGTTATGGACCATGTGCACTACGCTGCTCTGACACCTGGATATCCTCAAGGGAACGAATAAAGGAACACTTGTCTACGATGAGCCAGCTCTCCCCTCCTCAGCCTAACCCCCCTCCCACCAACACACACACACACACACACACACACACACACACACACACACACACACACACACACACACACACACACACACACACACACACACACACACACACACACACACACACACACACACACACACACACACACAGTTCCACACCATTA
The DNA here is from genome assembly GCF_963971535.1 of Notolepis coatsorum. Lineage (NCBI taxonomy): Eukaryota > Metazoa > Chordata > Actinopteri > Aulopiformes > Paralepididae > Notolepis > Notolepis coatsorum. The sequence continues at coordinate 96,238,230 of NC_140165.1, read as the reverse complement.
CTCCCCGCAGGTAGGCCATACGTATATCTTTCCTGCTGTCTTCTTAACGTCTTAACAGTAATTCATCTTGATATACCCCACATTTCAGGATCATTCATGAGATTCGGATGTTGCTGCTTTCAGCGCAGATTTGAGTCATTTCCATTTTGTTGACGGAAAAACTGGCACGGCCCCTTGATCTCTCTCAAGGTATCTCTGAATTACATTGGGTTCTATGGCACCATGAGTCTAGCCTTTGTAGACATGGCCAGTTTATGCTAATCCAATGCGTTTTTGTGCAAAAAACATGTTTTTAGCATGTAGTATAAACGTGTTATTTTCACATATTCAAAATTGTTTGCATTTGACAATTTTTGCATACTGGCGTCCTTAAACAGGGAGGGAGAAATAAGCCTCCTCGGAACAGATATCAAACTGTACTCTAAGGTATTAGCCATCAGATTACAAAAGCATATGACGTCTTTAGTTCACCCGGACCAAACTGGCTTCATAGGAGGCCGCCTGATCACTGAAAACATAAGACGAATACTGCACGTACTTGATGCCGACAAGGAGGACACCATACCTAAGGCGATGCTGTCCCTGGATGCTATGAAAGCCTTTGACAGGCTGGAATGGTCGTATCTATGGGCAGTGCTAGAAAGGATGGGGTTAGGAAAAGGATTCATCGATATGATTAAAGTATTATACAAAGACCCATCGGCCATGATTACAACAGGCACAATCATCTCCAAAATCTTTCCGGTATCACGCTCTGCCAGACAGGGTTGTCCTCTTAGTCCCGGACTGTTCAATCTATCATTAGAGCCTTTAGCACAATATATAAGACAATCCCAATCCATAGAACCAATCGTAATCAAGGGCACACAACAAAAAATTTGTTTATATGCGGACGATGTAATATTGTTCATGCAAAACCCCAACACCACATTGCCTCATCTGCTCAAGTTGATTGAGGACTTTGGTGATTTATCGGGATTTAAGATAAATTGGCCGAAGTCGGCTTTCCTTCCACTTAACACCCCTGCAAAAAAAGATACAACCCTCCCAGGACAGATACCGATGGTAAAACATTTCAGATGCTTGGGAGTGGAAATATTCCCCACCATAAGACAAACGGTGAAGCACAACTACACAAAAATCCAAAACAAAATCAAAGACAACCTTGATAGATGGGCAAAACTTAAAAACACAGTACAAGCACGGATATCAATAGTTAAGATGGATGTACTACCTAAAATCAACTTCTTCAGTTCAATGATACCGTTACCCCCTCCAGAGGGTTACTGGAAAAGATTACACTCCTCCACATACAAATTTATTTGGAATAACAAACCACCACGTATAAAAAGATCCACCGCACAGAGAAATAAAGCAGATGGTGGCATGGCATTTCCAGATTTTTTCCTATATTTTAAGGCGTACACATTAAGTCCATTGACAACATGGTTTGACTCCCAAGCATTAGCATCCTGGAGAAAATTAGAAGAAAACATAGTAGCCCCACATAGACTGAAGGACATAGCATACACTAAACTACCAATCAAGCACTGTGAACGGAAATTTGGCCCCATAATTACTCATGCGATCCGGATATGGCGTGAATCACAAAAAAAAAATCCTAACCCACAAAAATGGCACAATCATACTCCCTTATTCAATAACAATGCACTCTTAATTGGAAAACGACCTATAAGATTCCCTATATGGGAAGAGCAAGGCATACACTCATTAGGGGATGTTTTTAACAAACAGGGTTTTTGTAGTGATAAAGAAATACGCAAAAAATTTAATCTCACCAAGTCCACATGGCTTTTTCACAAACAGTTAGAGCTATGTTTGAAGTCTCACGGTGTTCCATTAGACAGACCAATTGAACACCACAGATACCACAAATTCTTCTACGCAAGAGAGACATCGAGAGGTTTTGTTTCAGAATTTTATCATCAATTACTAACGTCCTCGTATGAAACCCTCCAACTAGACTCTGTCTGGAGGAGGGATATACCAGACCTGGAAAATGACTTTGATTGGCAAGGAGCCTGGGCAAATGTCCGACTTACATCAAGGAACCCGGATCATCAACAAATCAATCTTAACTATATTCACAGGACATACTTGACTCCTATATTATAAGACTGTGCCGAATGGGGCTTAAACAAGATTCCAAATGCACCCAATGTACAAATGGGGACGAAGGGACATTTATGCACATGTATTGGGACTGCTCACCAGTTAAGGCATTCTGGAAAGATGTGACCCAACAAATATCAAAACTCGTATCTTGGAATATACCTGTACACCCCTCGGTATTACTATTGAATGATGTTTTTGAGTTTGCAGTGAATCCACAGCTAAAGAGATTGGTTTTATCGGGTATCACAGTAGCCAAAAAGCTGATCGCATCACGCTGGTTTCAACCGGAAAAAATTTGCCGTAAAGTTTGGTTTCTTACATATCTCGATGTAATTTACCATGAAATATCTACAGCAAGAATTCTGGGTCTCAATGAATCCAAAATGTCAATGTGGTTAGAAGTGGTGGAGAGAATAAAAGCTAGCTTATAATGGTAGTGTCTGGTTAGGTGCGAGGGATAGTGGAGGTACTTCTCAAGGTGGGGTCCGGGAGGGGGGGGTTCGAGCTGAGCATATGTGTGTAGGTTTTTTAGATAACAGGTATTAGGGGTATATCTTATATAAGACAACTAACTAAAATGTGATCTCATTGGATGTGCCCTGACAATTAATGCTTGTATATCTTATCGTGTGTTGTCATGTTTGTTTATATGTTTGTTTAAAAAATAATAAAAAAATAAAATACAATGATATCTTCAGGCATTGTCATGTGGCAATATTTTGAAGAACAAAAACATTCCGCTATTTATAAATGTAATAAAAGGAGAAAATGTGGTTCTCCTCCAAAGTGAAGTGAGTGAATTTATTACTCAACAGAAATTACACATTTTCAACAAAAAAAAGTGGTGGTTGGCATTTTTCTTTCATGTCGCACAGCATTGTGTTACAGATATGCTGCTGACCCTGTAATATAATGTTGCACACTGTGATTGTATGAAATGCCAACCTTTTCCATGGATATATGCTTGTGGTTAAACTTGGTTTTGGCTGTAGTTAACCTTTAATATACATGTGTTTATCAATTTGTTTGTGTTTTCCTTCGGTCATGACGTGCTTTATCAGGGGGTGCGTCTTGGATGGGGATGTGGTGGGGATTGATGTGTGGGGTGTTTGGGGGAACTGGCTGTTCTGATGGGGTTCACATGCCTTCGAGCAACACTGTACTTATTGTACTTATTCTATGCCTGTTCTTATGTCTGCACATTTACGTTGCACTACTTTTATTGTCTTTTATGTCTGCAATTTATCCATCGTTCTTTTATTCTGTCAATTGTGTGCCGATTGTATGCCTAATGTTCATTTTATACTAATTGCTGTGGGGCACTCTGGACTGCGGTCCATGTGTGAAAAGTGCTATATAGATAGTTATTCATATTTATTATTATTATATAGTAGAAATGTATGCATTATATCAAAAAGCAGGGTAGCCGGACAAGCACTCTCAGGTTCAATGTTTTTAATGGCAGCCTGAATAGGAAACAGACATGTTTCGGACTATGTCCTTCTTCAGTGATATGGCTAGCTTACAGCACCCAGTGTCAGAACTTGAGAGCGCGGTCTAACTTGACTATAGAAATGTATGCATTGAAATGTAAAGTCTCGACGACATTGAAAATGAGGGTGACCTCAATTAAGAATAAATAAAGGTTTGAATGAACATGGAGGGGATGTAGGAAAGATTGGCAGAGCAGATAAACACAGAATTTCCCCAAGGGGATCAATAAAGGAATATCTTATCTTATCTTAAGTTGGGAGCTTGGTGTGTTTTGTTGCCATAGAGACCACAGAAACATTCTCTGAAACATCAATTATAAATACTGAGTGAAACCTTACTTTAATTTTTGTTTATTTGGACGGGACCATGCAACATTAATGAACACAGAACATGAAGCAGATACAGTCACCTGGAGCACGGTAAGAGGGTAAAGATTGCCGTATTTAGCGCAAGGCTAATTTCCATCCGTTGTCCCCAAACATAAAGACAGGATATATAAAACAGTAAGAAATGTACAAATAAGTAGCAGCAATACACTAGAAAATACATAGCAGCAATACACAAAGATACTAGTGGCTAGAAACATACTCTATCACATGGTTGGTGTCACCAACACACTGGTTGGTCTTCAGCCATTGTTTGAGTTGACCTCTAAAAGTAGCAAGGGTGGGGCATTCCCTTTAGGGAAACGGGAAGACTGTCCCACGTTTGGCTGCTTTTGTAGACGGGACGTTTTGGCCAAACGTGGTCAGTCTACGTTGGACCTTGCAGTCACCTCTGGTGTCTGACCTGGTGCCAAGTCCAATGGTTCTTTTTTTTTTATATATGAATTCCTGTACAGGAGGGGGAGCTAGTCCATGTAATAATAATAATAACTTCGTTTTATATAGCGCCTTTCAGAGGACCCAAGGTCGCTTTACATAGGGGGGGGGGGGGGGGTGACAAATTAACAACATAGTGGACAGACACAACATATACATATAGAGTGAGAAAGTTAGAGGTTGAAGGCCAAGTTGAAGAGGTGGGTTGGGGCGGTGCGGAGTTCTGCGGGGAGGGAGTTCCAGAGGGTGGGAGCTGCGACACTGAAAGCTCTGTCCCCGAACGTCCGCAGTCTGGTTCGGGGGATGGAGAGCTGACCAGTGTCCGTGGATCGCAGGGACCGTGACTGAGTGTAGGGGTGGAGGAGGTCAGTGAGGTACTGAGGTGCCAGGGCGTGAAGGGATTTGTAGGTGAGCAGGAGGGTTTTGTAGGTGATGCAGGATTTGATGGGGAGCTAGTGGAGGTGGATGAGGATGGGGGTGATGTGCTGCCAGGGTTTGGTGCGGGTTAGAACCCTGGCAGCTGAATTTTGAACATACTGGAGCCTGTCCAGGGTTTTGCTTGGGACCCTGGACAGGACCCCGTTGCAGTAGTCCAGGCGGGAGGTGACGAAGGCGTGGATGAGGGTCTCAGCTGTGGTGTTGGAAAGTGATGGTCGGAGTCTGGAAATGTTTCTGAGGTGAAAGAAGGCGGATTTGGTGAGGGAATTGACATGGGATTGATAGGAAAGGGTGGAGTCCAGGATAACGCCCAGGTTGCGGACCTTAGGGGATGGGGAGATGGAGCAGCCGTCAATGTTGAGGGTGAGATCCCCAACCTTCCGGAGCAGAGCCTTGGGTGCCACAACCATGAGCTCGGTTTTATTGTTGTTGAGTTTGAGGAGATTAGATGACATCCAGGTTTTTATTTCGTGAAGGCAGTTGATAAGGGAGTGTGGGGGAGATGGGTGGATGGTTTGGTGGAGAGGTAGAGTTGAGTGTCGTCGGCATAGGAGTGGAAGCTGAGGCCATGGCGGCGGATGATCTGACCGAGGGGGAGCATGTAAATGGTGAATAGGATTGGGCCAAGTACGGAGCCTTGGGGGACGCCTTGGTTGACTGGGGCCGGGGTGGAACTGGAGTCGCCGATGGTGATAAACTGTGTCCGGGTGGTGAGGTAGGATTGAAACCAGGAGAGTGCTGAGCCAGTGATGCCGAGGTTGTTGGATAGGCGGTTGAGGAGGATGGAGTGGGAGACTGTGTCGAATGCTGCAGAAAGGTAGGCATTTGTAGATAAAACAAGCACTTTTTAAGACCTTCATTTCTGAGGGACAGTTGTCAAAAGTGTGGATTGAGCACCCTGGCATGAAGCAGCCTTAAAAGAGCACGCCAACATTTGGCGATGGCACAGAATGAGTTAAGATGGGCCTCGCATCTTACCCTCTAACGTTACTCAATGACTCGCTGTCATTCTTAAACCATTTAACTTATTGATGCGACGGCAAAGACTCTCATTTCCTTGCCTATTATTCCTCTCTCGGGTGACATCAAGGACTCGCATTGACATCTCTGCAGGGAAATTGATTTGCCATCAGTTGAACTACAGTATGTGCTGCTTATACGTCTTTGACTTTTATGTGATCACCTCTCTCACTGAGGGACGATCACGATCGGGTCATACTTGATGTCACGAGGCATGACCCCGCCGGCTTAACGGTGACATTGTCACAAAATATGAAATATCAGTTCACCCATCCTCTTTGAGAGAGAGAGAGAGAGAGAGAGAGAGAGAGAGAGAGAGAGAGAGAGAGAGAGAGAGAGAGAGAGAGAGAGAGAGAGAAGAAAATAAATAGATAAAGGGTAGCAGGATATAACACAAGAGATAGAGTGAGAGAGATGGAGGGAGGGAGGGAGGGAGGGAGGGAGAGGAAGGGAGAGCAAAGGAGAGACGGAAAGAGGAAGGAGGGAAAGAGAGCGGGAGGGAGAGAATGAACGAGACAGAAAAAGGAAAGAGAGAGACAGAGAGAGAGAGAGAGAGAGAGAGAGAGGGAGAGAGAGGTAGAGTGCCAAAGGAGGTATCAGAGTTGTGACAGATTGAACCGTCCCAGGGAGTCTTGCTGCCAAAAAAACAACCTTCTCCTTTTCCTCCTGCCCAGCTCTCTCTCTCTCTGTTTCTCTTTCTCTCTCTCTGTTTCTCTCTCTCCCTCTCTCGCTCTCTCTCTCTGTTTCTCTATCTCTCTCTCTGTTTCTCTCTCTCCCTCTCGCGCTCTCTCTCTCTGTTTCTCTATCTCTCTCTCTGTTTCTCTCTCTCCCTCTCTCTGTTTCTCTATCTCTCTCTGTCTCTCTCTCTCTGTCTCTCTCTCTCCATCTCTCTCTCTCTGTTTCTCTCTCTCTGTCTCTCTGTTTTTCTCTCTCTGTCTCTCTCTCTCTCTGTTTCTCTCTCTCTGTCTCTCTGTTTTTCTCTCTCTGTCTCTCTCTCTCTGTTTCTCTCTCTCTCCGTCTCTCTCTCCATCTCTCTCTCTCTCTCTGTTTTTCTCTCTCTGTCTCTCTCTCTCTCTCTGTTTCTCTCTCTCTGTCTCTCTATTTTTCTCTCTCTGTCTCTCTCTCTCTCTGTTTCTCTCTCTCTCCGTCTCTCTCTCCATCTCTCTCTCTCTCTCTGTTTCTCTCTCTCTGTCTCTCTGTTTTTCTCTCTCTGTCTCTCTCTCTGTTTCTCTCTCTCTGTCTCTCTGTTTTTCTCTCTCTGTCTCTCTCTCTCTCTGTTTCTCTCTCTCTCCGTCTCTCTCTCCATCTCTCTCTCTCTGTTTCTCTCTCTCTGTTTTTCTCTCTCTGTCTCTCTCTCTGTTTCTCTCTATCTCTCTCTCTGTTTCTCTCTCTCCCTCTCTCTGTTTCTCTATCTCTCTCTGTCTCTCTCTCTCTGTCTCTCTGTTTTTCTCTCTCTGTCTCTCTCTGTTTCTCTCTCTCTGTCTCTCTGTTTTTCTCTCTCTCTCTCTCTCACCTCCCTCTATCCCCCCTGTTACATTGCCACAGATGAATGTAGCTAAAAACAAGACAAAACAAAACAAAACAATTCTGGAAATAGACTAGACCCCCCCTGGGCCCCTAGTAAAGACCCGATCAGCGATCCACACATGAACAAGACCCACACATTGAGTCATAGACGGAAAGCGTCGCAGGCAGCTGCGGTCTGTGTTTAGCTCGGGGTGCACTTTGTGTACAGATTTCACACAACAAACACACGTTCATACGTGATGAAATAGTAACATTGCACATCAGAACGTCAGTCAAATGTAATGGTGTTCTACTTCTTTTTATTATAATTTTTATGGCACCAACATGCAGCATCTTAAACTCAAGCTGGACTCAGTCTGAGACGTCATGCATAGGGGTGTAACGGTACACAAAAAACACGGTACGGTACGTACCTCGGTTTTGAAGTCAAGGTTCGGTATGGTTTTCGGTACAGTGGGGGAAAGTTTGGCTTTCCATGTTCCACTCAGGGGTGATGTAGTGTGCAGTAACTAATTGTACTTGTAGGGCTGTCAACGAATATTCTATATTGAAATTAATAATCGACTTGTACATTTAAAAAAAAATATATATATATTATATTAGATTGTGAAAAAAACAGCCCCCGGTGGGCGGTCGTTAGTGGTTAACATACCGTTGTATTCGTTCGGTACACTACACAGCCGTTCGGTACAGTACGGTACACACTGGAACGGTTCGGTTTGGTACGGATACGTGTACCTTTACACCCCTGCTTACGCAGCATCTTAAACTCAAGAAACTCAGACTTGTGAAAAGAGATACATTTGATCAAATGTAGAGTCCATTTATGGACTACATCAAAGCCAAACATACACCTGTATAGACATTTTTTTAAAACAACATTATTTTTCATTTCTTATTTATTTATTCATTTAATTGTATTGTTGGGTGTATGTTTTATTTATGTTTGTTATGTTTGTGTATGTTTTTTCTTTTCTTTTTATAAATAATTTGATCGGGCTTAATATAGCTGATACAGATAAATCCCAAAACCGATTCTGCCTGATCGGACCGGGACGTCCCCAGAACCCCAGCTTCATACGGACCTAAAATCCTGCACTGGGTCTTTAAAGTAGATGGCATTAGATTGTGTTGATGGGTGTTTTTCTCACACCCCAGGGAACCGACTGCCTCTGTGAACGTGAGTCAGCTAATGCTATAATTAATGGCATCGTTGGTCTTTTGAACTCCTCCTGAATTTAATTTCCCTTGAAGTTCCCCCTGAAGTAGACTTTAAAGGTTAGGAATAGACCACTGCACTTCCACGTTACATGGAGCTCATGGGAGAGCGCTGGGGGAGAATGAATGTTGATGAGAGCCTTGACGTAAGTGGTTGTAGCTACGGCTGTGGGGGGCGCTGGAGACATGATCCAATAGACTTTTTTATACGCTCGAGTCTCCTGAACACGGAGAGACCGATCCCAAGTCGATCGGCTTTTTCGCACCTACTCCCTAACGTTGTGTATTCTTTATCTGCTGATTCTAACGCACCACGCATCTACGATGACAGCCCAAACCCACCGAATGCGGCGCGCGGGCGTGAGGCGGGCAGGCGATCAGCGCTTCACTTTTCGCTCCCATGTTAATGGGCGTCGCTGTTCACACCGGCCGCATGCACGCGCATTTTCACAGAAATACACTCAATATCTGCATTATTACCACATATAGATGTTGTTCAACCAGCTAATGTGTCTGTATCTTTCCCAATACACCATACTATACTTTTTCAGGAGTACAGTCACACTGATTTCATCATTCTAAAATGTATTCTAACATTCTAATTAATTAGATAATAACTGGTTAAACGTGCAAAATGGACAATAGAACACTGGAACTGGAAATCTTAAAAGAATCTTCAAACAGGGACTGACTTCGCATATAGGCATTTTCAGCTGTTCCAATGTAACTGTGCCTTCCTCCGTGCACTTTCACCCCCTCTGAAGTCGGACTCGGTGTGGACGGCCACGCATGCTGTTCTCGCACGAAACACTCGCGTGCTTGCGCCCCCGCGCCTGGTGGGGTCCTGGCGTGAGTGCCATTTTCATATCTTAGACAAAAAAAAACGTGGAACGTATCGGGCTGTGGACCTACCAGAAGTCAGTGGTAAGATTATTGCATAGGCCTATTGATATACTGTAAAACTATTTAGTTTTTCTCTTCCAAAATATGAGGAGTAAATATCAGTTTAGGGTATTCAGGAGAAAATGGCTGCATTTATATAAAATGGTAAATGGCTGCATTTATATAAAATGGTAAATGGACTGCATTTATATCACAGCTTTTATCCAAAGTGCTTTACAACTTATGCCTCACATTTTACCCATTCACTCACACATTCACACACCAAGTCAACCATGCGAGGTGCCAACCTGCTCATCTGGAGCAGTTAGGGGGTTAAGTGTCTTGCTCAAGGACACTTGGACACGCTACCAGGAGAAGGCACTGGCGCAATGTTTTGACTAAATGGAGGGAATTAAATGGACTATATTTTATGGGCAGAATAATAACTTGGCCCTGTCGCCATCTTGTTACGCAAGTGTCATTACATGAAAATCTATGATGGCATAATTCTGTTATTATCCAGATTTCCCTGCTAAGTATGATGAAATATTCGATATCATCATAAACCCTGGACTATCTGCTTTGATTTAATACTGTGTGCTCTAGATGTGAGCAAAGCCAGGCTATTACACGGTAACTGTGTTATTCGACCCACTGTTGAGTGCGGGAGAGTTTCAGCTGGGTTAACCCTTTCACTACCACACTACAGACGGTTAAACTGCACATTATAGTCTTGTGTTATGGCCCCTAAAGGACAGAAGAGGCCATATGTCTTCATTAGTCCCAGCCAGGCTCAGAGTACATTTCTCATATCTGTTGGCTTCTTAGTGGCTCAGTCAGCAGTCAACCGTACAGACGGTTTAGACGGAATTGCATCGCTAGGGAACAGCTTGGACCCAAGTTTATTTCCTGTTGTGAATGTCACGACGTGGAATAACTGTGACAAAGAAGTAAAAATTTGTAATTCGATTAAGAAATTATTCAAATATAAGGTGAATAGGTGATACATAAATATAAAACCTTATTATTATCCTAATTATATTTTATTATAACATAACTGTATTAAAATTGTGACAAAAGAAATATATATATATATATATATATATATATATATATATATATATATATATATATATATATATATATATATAAAAAAACAAATACATAAACGTGTATATGTTTTGTATATAAAACTATGAAACTTTTTTAGGCTACAACAAATGGTTCCACACAGTACCAAAGTAAACCCAGGAGTGATGTATTAGACTACAACTAGGGCTGCAACTAACGATTATTTTGGTAGTTGACTAATCTGTCGATTATTTTTTCGATTAGTCGACTAATCTAACGATTATTTCTGTCACACCCTCCATCTCTGCTTCCTGTGGGCGCGGCTCCTTTTCCGAGCTCTTAGCAGACTTCTTAGCTTAACATAACAGACCGACAGTAAGTTTGGGGGAACTAATGGGATAACTGGGGTTGCAACAAAAGTGCAACTAGGGCTAAAAACACAATGAAATAAAATAATTATAATAATAATAATAAATAATATATCCTTCTTAGCAGACTTCTTAGCTTAACATCCCAGGGAACTAATGGGATAACTGGGGATGTTGTTTGCTCCTGACAAGAGTCTCAAAGTCTGGGGTGATGGTAGACAAAGCAACTCTGAGGTCATGCTCAATGTCCAATCTGTTCCTCTGCTTTGTCTTCAGCTGGACCAGAGCTGAGAAGCCACTTTCACAAAGATAGGTAGTGCAAATATATATATTTTTTTTAAACAAATTATTTTTTTATTTATTTTGTATTTATTTTTTATGACGCATAGACGCAAAAATTCGGCGCAGACGAGTTTTTATGATCGACGTCGTCGATTCTGTCGACTAATCGTTGCAGCCCTAACTACAACAAAGGGTTCAGTACCAAAGTAAACCCAGGAGTGATGTATTAGACTACAGCAAAGGGTTCCACAGTACCAAAGTGGTACTGGTTCAGATCTCCTACACAAATAATTCCATCCCTAACTTACACACACATGAACCTTAGAGATGAACATTATGCACTTACACACATGAACAATAGAGATGAACAGTCATTATGCACTTACACACATGAACAATAGAGATGAACAGTCATTATGCACTTACACACATGAACAATAGAGATGAACAGTCATTATGGAGTAACGCGTGGGAGGCTCACGCTGCCCCCGACACACTTCCTGATTCTATTGCGCAGGCGCACCAACCGACCTGTAGGAGTCGCTGTCCACAACGCCCGATCCCCACCCATCAGTTTCCCACCCCCTAATACGGCCAATGTGTATTAGTATGAACGACCAGCTAAACTGAAAGCAATGTGGAGCGCTGGGCTCGAACAGGCGAGGCCAGCGTCTCCGCATTCGTGGCGAGCGCCTTGCCCACTACGCCACGTAGCCGCCCTGACACACATGAACTGTTACGGGGTGGTACTGTAGGTGTGTAGGACCCAGGTGCAGTGCCGAACGGATAGACGAGAGGCAGGTGTTGGTTTTCAAACAAAAGATACTCTTTTATTTAGAGTAGAAAATGGTACACACAGACAAGGGCGTATAAATAAAAGGGGAGATACATCTGTCTCCAAAACACGATAGAGCACATAAACATAAACTCATGGACACAATAAATGGGGAAAAGCAAAGGGGAGAAAGCGATGTCTCCAAAACACATCATAAATGAAAACACGTCGGGCAACGGTGCTGTAAACTCATACAAGCAATAACGAAATGACACAGTACTTAATACAAATAGCGAACGTACTTATTATCCATGGAAGGAGCGATAAGAGTTACTCACGTAGGCACTACTCACGGACAGTTTGCTGGTCGACTCATGGTGTCAGTAGTGACGCGGAAGAGCATATAAAGCCACCCTAACTAGACACACCAGGTGCTAATGAACGTAATAAGGACAGGTAAATTACCACCAGGTAATGCTAGGGAGCAACCCTGAGGAGAGGAAAACCCCAAACGTTACAATGAACAATATAGTGAATATGTGCACTTACACACATGAACCATAAAGATGAACACATGCACTTAAATACACGTGAATCATAGAGATGCATAGAGTGAGCAGTTCTCAAAGATCCCGTTCCTCATGGCCCAACGCCATGTCAGGTGATCTTCTTCTGCAACGTGTGTCAGTCTGTCTGCAATTGGCTGTTCTCATTTATTTATTCTGTAATGAGGTTACAGATCATCTCACTGGAAAATCCAGTGTTCCAACCACCACTGAATTTCAAATGAGGAAGAAGCTGTGTTGTCTTCTGGGTAGAAAACAGGTGGCAATGTCTGAATTTGCCTGTGACGGTGTGGTAGCTGTGGGAACGATACTAACCCACCAACCAACCAACCAACCCACCCACCCACCAACCAACCCACCAACCAACCAACCAACCAACCAACCCACCAACCAACCAACCAACCAACCAACCAACCAACCAACCAACCAACCAATCCACCAACCCACCAACCAACCAACCAACCAACCAATCCACCAACCCACCAACCAACCAACCAACCAACCAACCAACCAATCCACCAACCCACCAACCAACCAACCAACCAACCAATCCACCAACCCACCAACCAACCAACCAACCAGCCAACCAACCTACCTACGTACCAACCAACCAACCCAGCCAATCCACCAACCAACTGATGACCTACCAACCAACCAACCCACGACCTACCAACCAGCCAACCAACCAACCTACCATCCAACCAACCCACCGACTAACCAACCAGCCAACCAACCAACCCGCCGACCTACCAGCCAACCAATCCACCAACCAACTGATGACCAACCAACCTAACCAACAACCAACCAACCAACCAACCTACCAACCAACCAACCAACCCACCAACCAACCAACCAACCTACCAACCAACCAACCAACCAACCAACCAACCAACCAACCCACCAACCAACCAACCAACCAACCAACCAACCCACCAACCCACCAACCAACCCACCAACCCACCAACCTACCAACCTACCAACCAACCAACCTACCAACCAACGACCAACCAACCAACCAACCAACCTACCAACCAACCCACCAACCTACCAACCAACCCACCAACCTACCAACCAACCAACCAACCAACCAACCAACCTACCAACCTACCAACCCCCACCAACCTACCAACCAACCTACCAACCAACCAACCCACCAACCAACCAACCAACCAACCAACCAACCAACCAACCAACCAACCCACCAACCAACCAACCAACCAACCAACCAGCCAACCAAGACCAGCCGCATTTCATTGTATACCTGTATGCCGTGACAATTAAAACTCTTGAATCTTGAATCTTGAATCTTGAACCCACCAACCAACCAACCAACCAACCAACCTACCAACCTACCAACCCCCACCAACCTACCAACCCACCAACCAACCTACCAACCAACCAACCAGCCAACCAACCAACCGACAAACCAACCTACCAACCAACCAACCCACCAACCAACCAACCAACCAACCAACCAACCCACCAACCAACCAACCAACCAACCAACCAACCAACCAACCAACCAACCAACCCACCAACCAACCAACCAACCAACCAGCCAACCAACCAACCAACCGACAAACCGACCGACCGTCTAACTAAACATACAACCAATCAACCAACTAACCCACCAACTAATCCACCAACCGACCATCCAACTAACCTACCTACCAACCAACCAAAGCCCCAACCTACCAACCAACCTACCAACACAGCAACCAGCCAACCAACCCACCAACCAACTAACCAACCCACCAACCAATCCACCAACGACCATCCAACCAACCAACTCGCCGACCAACCAGCCAACCCACCAACCTACTGACTAACCAACCATCCAACCAACCAACCATCTAACCCACCGACCTACCAACCAACCAACCAACCCGCCGACCAACCTACCAACCAACCAACCCGCCGATCAACCAGCCAACCACTCCACCAACCAACTGATGACCAACCGACCTAACCAACCAACCTACCAACCAACCCACCATCCTACCAACCAACTAACCAACCAGCCAACTAATGACCAACCGACCTAACCAACAACCCGCCCACAGAGGGCAGTGGGTACAGGTGTTAGACGGCAGTGGGTACAGGTGTTAGAGGGCAGTGGGCACAGGTGTTAGAGGGCAGTGGGTACAGGTGTTAGATGGCAGTGGTGTTAGAGGGAGGTGGGTACAGGTGTTAGAGGGCAGTGGGTACAGGTGTTAGAGGGCAGTGGGTACAGGTATTAGAGGGCAGTGGGTACAGGTGTTAGAGGGCAGTGGGTACAGGTGTTAGAGGGCAGTGGGTACGGGTGTTAGAGGGCAGTGGGTACAGGTGTGCTCTTTACGAGCGCCTCATAAAACAAAAAGCCATTCAAAAGTTCACTAATTCAGGTCCCGTCCTGCCAAGCAAGATTTAAAAGTACCTGCATTGGATGGTCTGGTAAAGACAAGATGTTATTCTCTCTCTCTCTCTCTCTCTCTCTCTCTCTCTCTCTCTCTCTCTCTCTCTCTCTTCCTACTGAATCAGCTGCCAGGGTGTGATTGGAGCAGCTATAATTAGCGTTTTCCTGTCATGTGGGTGGTGCTTGAGAGGGGAGATGACACAGGAAAATGTTCTCTTGATCAGGCTTTCTTAAACTATGTGTCCGGAGCCAAGATGTCTGTCTCTGGTGGGTTTCTTAAACTAATAATAATAATAATAATAGATTGAATTTGTAATGCACTTTTTGTTCGCTGGGTGCTACACTACAGGTAGAGCTGCCGCGATTACCGCATTACCGCGGTATCGCTGTTACATCACGGCCACCGCAGAGTAGGCTGAATACCGCATCACCGCTGTTTTTTATAATAATAATAATGAAGTACCCTCCTCTCGTTGGGCTTTCGGCTCTGCAGATATACCCTACTTCTCTATCGAGGTTCCAAGCGACCCTATTGGGTACCAGAAAAGTCACGTGAAACATTGCAGACCACTGATTGGTCAGAAGAGAGACGCGTCACACGTTGGGAGCGTCCTGCAGTTTTTTACATCCTGAATGCCAGCCATTGATCAGAGCTCATCACAATACGGCTAATAACGTTAGTTTTAGCTCCCCGCCGGAGTGGACTACCATCGCTCATCAGGAGTACTAAACGAGACATAATGATTTTACTGTCTGCAACGAATGTTATAATAAAAGCCCTTCGTTCTATACACTTGTCTGATTGAAAACTTTATTAACAGACCGCAGAATGGGACAACTCAGCACGCTCTGAGCAAAGAAAGGAACTGAGATGGTCCGGTAAATACGCGGATGTTATTGCACGTATAACTATATAATGGTAATGCCACAAAACGAATGCCTTTATTATAAAGTAGTAACTTTATAGTAATAATAATAAGAAAGGGTCGGGGGGGTAACCACCCCTGCCCGCGACACCGAGTGAACGGCGCACGACCAGAGGGGAAACTTCGAATCCGTGTTTCACTTTCAATAACTAATGCGTGCTTGCCGAATCCCAAACAATATTCATGCTGCAAAGTCATCCTCTAAAGATCGACATTTAGACTAGAGGCAGGCTATATGCTATAAAAAGTAGACTACTACTAAAAAAAAAATGCATTCAAACTTTTTTTTTTTTTTTTTTTGTGCATGCGGTAATACCGCGGCGGTAGTAAATATTTTGCAAATCCGTGCGGTAAGGAAAACATCAGTACCGCGGCAGCTCTAACTACAGGGTTAAAACATAGTTAAAAAAAAACCTATGGGTCAGGAGCCAAAATGGCTGTCTCTGGTGGGAGTTTCCAACTTGATACAAGAGAGTATCAGTTTGTATGTGACTGGATCCTACAGCGAGACAAATTTACCCAGGTTGAGTCTCGTGCTGGAAAATATATATACAAATATTAAGTAATAATCCACCCTCCTGCAAAATGCCTTAAAACCATTTAACACACACCTACTGTACAAGATGATTATTCCGCTTGTACCATGGTAATTTGCCATCAATATAAAATAAAAGCATTCAAATTTTTTGTGAAAGTTTTGCACTTGCCATTGGTGTGTTTTCCTTCCCAGTTTATCAAGTTGATAAGTCAGCTGATAGTTGATAACGAGTAAGGTTTGACAGTTGACAGTGCTCTTTAATGTTGCTATGGTTACATGTTGAGTAGCAGTTGAATTTAGAACAGTGATTAAACTTGAGCCGAAATTACGTGTGCATTAAACCTGCCGGCCCATCAGAAAATGATATTCACCCAGACCATGGTATAAAGCATTTTATACAACAAGTAGGTCCGACCACGCATTGTGATTGGTCGAGAGCGTTCTAAACCGTAAGTATATTCATGATACACTCACGTCTCACGGTTAAATCACCATGAATATACCAGCGCTGGCTTTAGAATGTTGTAGAAAGTTTCAACTGCCAACTGCCTGGTTGATAGCCTACTCCATTTGAAATTCCATAGCAGAAATACATCTTTAGGAACTATTTTTCTACGCCAAGTTCACTGAAATCGATATAAAAGACCCTAGAATTGTCTGTATTCATCCTATATGTTTCCCGACGGTGCAAATTGCTGTATAAAAGCAATAATACACTCGAACCAGTGGAATATCAGGTCATTGCCACTCTGTCATGCCTACGCCACTCGAGCTTCGCTCTCGTGGCTGCGGGCGCATCACTTCACAGCCGTGGCAATATTCCAGATATTCCACTGGTTCTCGTGTATTATTGCTTAATTATGGTCTACCTATTTCTTTGGCGGTTAAACATAATTATGGCATTAAGTCCACACTATTCGTACAATTTAGATAATCTGTTTTATATGGCTGAGAAACCAGTAATCTAACATAATGTTAAAAACAACGAGCCGATAAAGCAAGTAAGGTGATGATATCTGAAAGCAGAGAGTATATTTGTTTCTCATAAAACCTTCTGATGGCAGAAACTATATGTTTAGAACTTTGTGAAGGCAGAACTATATGTTTCCATACGGGGAGAGATGTTTGGCCCCTCCATCCCTCTGCTTGGCTCCTCCCTCCCTCTGCTTGGCTCCTCCCTCACTCTGCTTGGCTCCTTCATCCCTCCGCTTGGCTCCTCCCTTCCCAACATCGGCCTCAGCATTTAGTCCATCAGCAGTGCACACAAATTCCCATTAACTGTGTGTGCATGTGCTCACACACACACACACACACACACACACACACACACACACACACACACACACACACACACACACACACACACACACACACACACACACACACACACACACACACACACACACACACACGTTCTTATGTGTGGGTGTGTACATACAGTAAGTGCATATGTGAGTGAAAGTGCCAGTGAGAATATGCGAGTGCTGCATATACTTGAGAATCAGAGAGAGAGGGATGGGAGTATGACGTCAAATGCTCAGAGACGGTACATTTACACATACATTTATATTTACATTTACATTTAGTCGTTTAGCTGACTCTTTCATCCAAAGCGACTTACAAACAGTGTACAACTAGTCAGCATGAGGCGTATACCTCTGGCCGCTAAGGGTAGGTGGTATTGTTTGTCTAGCAGTGCCACATTTGAGTGATTAATAGTATAGACAGGGAACAAAATTTACTTTTTGACTTACCAGCCATTTGGCTGGTAGATTTTAAAAACTACCAGCCAGGCAGATTTTTTACCAGCCAAAAATTATAAATAGCTTTTTAGTATATCGCCATGTGTTATTATTACTATATAATACTCCCATATGCTATTTTCAATTAATATCATAAACAACATAAGGAATATTAGCATAATTTTGAGTGGACTGAAGGAATGAGTCAGCGTTAATAGTTTTAAATGCAAATAATTTATTGAAACAGAAGTGGGGTCGACACACACACACACACACTGTTTCAACTCACCACCCCCGCATCATATTGTAGTCTAGTCTGTCTTCAAACTTCCACTCCTCTCGAAATTTTTTTATATTTGAATATCAACATTATCTGTCCATCCTCAGTAATCCTCAGTTTACTATAATATACTCCTGTCCTGAGTCCTGACTAGTGACTTCATCGTCTTTCCAAACGCACGCACACACACAGAGAAAGGGAGAGTGCCCCCCCACCCCACATTTCCCTTTCCTCAGTCCACACTGTCTGCTGTTCTCTATGCCGCTGATCAGGATTAGCTTGTTAGCTTATGCTAATGTAACGTTCATTTAGGGCGATGTGGGCATAAAGGAATGGCGACGATGCAACGCATGTTAGATGCATTTGACCCGTTGTGAGAAAAAGGATTTTCAAAATAAGAGTATCGATATGAACTACACGCCAGGTGGCAGGCAGACCTCTCATTGTTAGTCGCCAAACCTTAAATCTGCCCGCCATTGGCGGTTGGCGGGTACTTATTTTGTTCCCTGTGTATAGACATAGTAGCATAGTATGTAGTATAGACATAGTAGAATAGTAGATAGTAGTATAGATATAGTAGCATATAGGGCTGGGCGATATGACGATATTATATAAATATCGGGTACAGTTCATTAACGATACACTTTTTCAACGTATCGTGGATATCGTGATGTTTTGCCCAAGAGGATTGTGTCGCGTCAATCTGTCCACACGTTACTCGTTCATATCTCAGCCCGTGCTGAGATATGCCCATTCCGCGGTCTGTTAATAAAGTTTTCAATCAGACAGATGTATGGAAAGGCTTTTATTATAACATTCGTTGTAGTAAAATCATTATGCCTCATTTAGTCATCCTGTTGAGCACTGGTCTCCTACTCGACGGCCGCGGGGAGCTAACGTTAGTAGCTTTGTTGACGTTGTTCAGCCACAGGACATTCAGGAAGTAAAAAACTAGGAGCTTGCCGATTGGTGCTAAGAACAGCAGGGCGGGTGCAAGCGCTGTGACGTAATTGGCAGACTCGACTGTCAATCAAAATTATATGTTTCCGTCAGAATGAATGAGTGAAGACTTTGTTAAAGGGTTGCAGAATGGGTACAATACAGTACAGGAGGATGAAGACCAGAAAAAGACTTTCGACTTTTTTACATAAGGGTCCTCCATTTTCAATTCATCAAAACATTTAGAGACATACATATATACAGTAGTTTCATTAAAATGCTATTGATTGATTGATTGATTGATTTAAAACTTTATTAACATATTGCAGAATGGGTACAGTACAGCTCAATACATACAATTGTTAAGGGGATGCAGACCAGAGAAAGACTTTAGTCTTGTTTACATCAGGGTCCCCCATTTTCAATTCATCATATTTCATATCTAAATCATATAATATCTCATTGCTAAATATATGCAATATATAATCTAATAATCTAAATCTAATATATAATATAAAAATGCTAAATGCATGGGTATTTTATTTTGTCTTTAATGTTAGCTTGCAAAATCAAATACTGTCTTGGTAAGCCTCATAATGAATTGTTTGGGGTAAAAAAGAAAAACATCGTGATGTGTATCGTGTATCGCCGAAAGGTCAGAAAATATCGTGATATCATATTTAGGCCATATCGCCCAGCCCTAGTAGCATAGTCAGGGCTGTACAGTGCGACGATATTACTCTTAAAAATAGCCTGTGCGAATTGAAAATAATATTTGGGGGCACGCTTGCGAGTACTGATTCAATCCTTTCATACGCATTTCACTCCTAAATTAAGCGCAAAATGCTTTCCTCTCGCCTCTCCTCTTGCAGAAAAAAGTCAGTCACACACACACTCGTCCAAATTACGTCATCTACACGCACATACACACACACAAGCGCACACACCTAGCCAGAGACAGAGAGGGGTGGCTCGGTGTGGGGAAAACGAAAGCGAGGACTCCGTAGAATTAATTCCAAAAAAGGGTTCTACATCAGTGATATGGACCTGGCTCGGCCACACGCGAACAGACGTGAGTCAAAGCACCATTCTGTGCAAACTTTGTAAAGCTAAAGTCGGGGCAACGGGAGGAAAGAAAACACCCAAAAGAATATGCCGAAAGCATTAAGTTGCACGGTAGCCCTACTACCTAAAACAGACGAAGCGAACTACATTTGACAGCAGCAGCATCTCTTATGTGTGGGTTGTCTCATTCATAACAATGGACGTGATAAAAGTCGTCGCCTGGCAAAAATCGCCCGCCGTGTGCGGCTCACTTTATGACAAGAAGAGCAAGCGATGGGGGGAGATCACAGATGCGGTAACGTTCCACATAGCCATAGGAAAGGACATGGTTCAATTGACAACCGTGGAAAAGACAGCGCAGCCAACGTTGTCAAAGCCTTGGCTTTGAACAAGTGGACTCGACTCCAGTGTTTGGGCAGAGGCTTCACCTGGCCATTGGTAAGTGGAATAGTTCATATAAATGTATGCAAAAGCATTCGATTACCAGTTATAAGCTACTAGTTTGTAGATTTACATAAAAAATATCAGTATTTATATTTATATCTAATGTAACAATTAAAGAAAAGAAATTTGTCATCATGTGTGAGTGTGGTGGTTCATTTATTTTTTTATAACAGTCAAACGTTTTCAGTAAACAATAAACATTACAATTCTGACATGTGGTTTGACATTTTCATGTTTTGCTAATGAATGCTTTGTTTTTTAATAAGATATGTACTATGTATGCCCTCTCAGTTATATTTGCCCTACAATAAATAGTTACAATTAGGGATGCTCGATATTGTTTTTTTTACCGATACCGATATACCGATATTGTCCAACTCTTAATTTCCGATACCGATATCAACCGATATCAACCGATACCGATATATGCAGGGTTTCCCCCCCCTAAAAAACTGAATAATTTCAGGTAATTAACATTACATATATCTTGTCATGGAATTAACACAACATTATGCATACTTTTTACAATAAATAAAATCGGAATTTGTCCTTACTTGCTAGCCTGGGTAAATAAAGGTGAAATAAATGTAAAAAAATAATGATACTTTTTTTAAACCGATACCGATAATTTTCGATATCACATTTTAATGCCAATATCGGCCGATAATATCGGACATCCATAGTTACAATATATAAGCTAATATGGGTGGGGGGGGGAATCGATACATAATTCTTTTTTTCTTTTTTAACCGATACCGATCATTTCCGATATCACATTTTAATGCCAATATCGGACATCCCTAGTTACAATATATAAGCTAATATGGGTGGGGGGGGGGGAATCGATACGTAGTAGTATCGCGATACTTTGCGTGGCGATACTGTATCGATACAGGGACGCCAAGTATCGATATTTAATTATTCATTAAAAAAATATTAATTTTTTTTATAAGGAAGTTGCATTGTTCATTTCAATACCTGTAATAGTACAGTAGTCCACAGACACACACATGTGCATTCAGTTAAGTTGGAATATGACTGTAATACAAACAGTTCAGTTTGTCAGGTACATGCAACACAGATTACAGTGTTTACATCTGTCTGCTTGAGAAAATACCATGTTCTGCAATAAAAAATTATTGAAGTGAGATGAACAGACTGAACTTTATTTTATTAGATAAAACATGTTGGCAAAGTTTTACTTTGCAGTTGAAAAAAGGTAATAAATGGGCGGCTAAGTGGCGCAGTGGGCAAGGCGCTCGCCACTAACGCAGGAGATGCTGGGTTCGAGCCCAGCTCTCGGCGTTGCTACCAGAGATCGCGCTGTGCAGGTGAAAAGATGCGACGGCTGCCTCCTCGTGTACCGGAGGGGACACGTGATGCAAGGCTTCGTCCACATTGCAGCCGACCAGTGGGAGGCATGGCCTAACAACGTTCGAGACAGGGGAGGGTAGAATTGGACAATACGAAATTGGGGAAGGGAGAAAAATAGAAAATGGGGAGAAATAGTAGATACAAAAATAAATTATAAATAAAATAAAATAAATTTGTCTACTTTTTCTCCCATTTTCTATTTTTCTCTCTCGAACGCTGTTAGGCCATGCCTCCCACAAGCCGGCTGCAATGTGGACGAAGCTTTACATCACGTGTCCCCTCCGGTACTCGAGGAAGAAGCCGTCGCATCTTTTCACCTGCACAGCGCGATCTCTCAGCGTCGGGGGTCTGCATGGGAGGGACACGCCGCCCCCGTCGCTTCCTGATTCTGCTGCGCAGGCGCACCAACCGACCTGTAGGAGTCGCTGTCCACAACGTCCGATCCCCACCCATCAGCTTCCCACCCCCTAATACTGCCAATTGTAATAGTATGAACGACCAGCCAAGCTGATAGCAATGCGGAGAGCTGGGCTCGAACCCAGCGTCTCCTGCATTGGTGGCGAGCGCCTTGCCCACTACACCACCTAGCCTCCCTGTTATAAATTTAATTTGATCCAAATTCTTAATTTTTTTTAAAGATATTCGCAATACTCTGCATATCACGATATATTTAGTATCGCGATACTATCGTATCGTGACGCAAGTATCGCAATAGTATCGTATCGTGAGGTCTCTGGCGATTCCCACCCCTATAAACTAATAATCAAAATCTAATCTAATATATAATCTAAAGAAAACTAAATGCTAAAATGCTAAATATATGTGTAGAAGGGTGGATTATCCCTGCTTATGGGAGTAGTAGTACACAGCCACCTGATAGCAGGATACTATAGAATTGGATCTATATGTACCCCCGTATTTGGCCCGGAACGTCGTTCTGGAGGGCGTGCAGCAGGAGTGGATGGGGCCCAGGATTTACTAACCTGGGGGATGGTACTCTGGTCTCCCTCGCCTTCCAAGGCGGTCAGCAGTAGCTCCCCACACACTCTCACTTCCCCCAGTACCTCCGACAGCCCTCCCACACCCGGTGACTGTCAGTTCAATAGTGTTATTGGGCTTCCCTTTAAGCAGTACCCTTCCTTGACCACCTGTATAGACCCTATGTGCTGCGAATGGGGTGGGAGGGTTAAATAGTTATACCAGTCACAAGTATTTACCCAGGGGTTAGGTTAGCATATATGGAAGAAACAGACACACACACAGTGCTCCCAATTCTGTCTACTTTATATGAAGCCTGGTCAGTTTATCAGTTACAAGTTGTACTTCAGATTATTCAGATAGCACATATTCATAAAACGGCACGGGTGCTCTCACTGGTAATGTAGGGGAACACTATTCCATCATAGGCCTCTCCCTGAACGTCAGCAAAACAAAGGAGATGATTGTGGACTTCAGGAGGTCGGGGGTCAAGGACTACAGCCCCCTCAGCATCGACGGGGCACCGGTTGAGAGAGTCAACAGCTTTAAGTACCTCGGAGCCTACATATCCGAGGACTTGACATGGACCACACACATTGACAGTGTTGTGAAGAAGGCACGACAACGCCTCTACTTCCTCAGGCGCCTAAGGAAGTTCCAAGTCAGTCAGAAGATCCTTAAGAACTTCTACTCATGTACAATAGAGAGCATCTTGACCGGCAACATCACCTCCTGGTTTGGGAATAGCACTGCACAAGACCGAAGCAGACTACAAAGAGTGACACGTTCAGCCGAACGCACAATTGGAGGGGGCTCCCCACCCTCCAGAACATTTACAACAAGCGTTGCAAGGGCAAGGCTAAGAGAATCATTAAAGACTCCAGTCACCCGAACAACTGCCTCTTTGAACTGCTGCGGTCAGGCAAGCGATACCGGAGTCTCAAGGCGAGCACAGAAAGACTCAGAAGAAGCTTCTATCCCCAGGCCATCAGGCTGCTAAACGAACAATGAATGAACACTACACAACAACAACCACCAAACGCACATAGCACACACATCCACACGCACACACTCACTTTAAACAAACACACTGTAGCACCCACTCCACACACTTTATAGCACACACCCACTTTAAACAAACACACTGTAGCACCCACTCCCACACTTTATATTTATTGATGAAGGATTGCACTACAACTCGTACACCTTACTGTAAATTGTACCTAAATTGTACCTCATCCCATTTCTGCTTTGCACTAGATAGTACTGTACATTAGTACACTGCATAGTATTGTATATTATATGGTAACTCAGAACATTGTACATATGTCTATACCGAACACTGTGACCTCATTTTCTTCTTCTAAATTACATGCTATACTATGTTATTTGATACTATCTTGTCTAGCACAGTCTCTGGAGCGTAACAGTAAGAAGCATTTTGTATGAAAGTATTCTGTACTTCTGTATGACAACTATTAAAGAAACTTGAACTTGATAGGCACCGCATGCTCAATACATTAATAATAACCCCGCTTAGATTAGGGGAGACCCAGGCACAAAGTAGATGATTCATTGGGAATTCAAATAACAATAATAATAATACAAAAATACAAAAGAAACCAAGTAAATGTGGGCCCACGTTACCAAATATAACCTACACTAAAGCCGGCTTATATTGTTTGGGGTACCCCTTAGGCACTGGTCGTTAGCGTTCGCTTGAATGGACATTGCTGTGGGCACACGAGGTACCGTTTGTACTTAGCCAAGATGGCGGACCCCACTCCTATCACCTCTCGTCCAGGTGACAAGATGGCGACGGGCGATCCCGCGAGCACAGCCAGCGGGCTGGGGTGAA
>NC_140165.1:96149912-96212893 GCF_963971535.1 Notolepis coatsorum | reverse complement strand
CCGTATTCGTTATTTATCACACTTTAGTAGATAGTACACAGTAAATCTAGTTTGACACTGCGAGATTTACTGTGTAGAGAGGAGGGCTGGTAGAGAGAGAGGAGGTAGAGAGGAGAGGAGGTAGAGAGGAGAGGGAGGTAGGGAGGAGAGGAGGTAGAGAGGAGAGGAGAGGAGGTAGAGAGGAGAGGAGGTAGAGAGGAGAGAGGGAGTAGAGAGGAGGGAGTAGAGAGGAGAGAGGTAGAGAGGAGAGGAGGTAGGGAGGAGAGGAGGTAGGAGAGGAGAGGAGGTAGGGAGGAGAGGAGGTAGAGAGGAGAGGAGGTAGAGAGGAGAGGAGGTAGAGAGGAAAGAGGTAGAGAGAGAGGAGGGAAGGAAGATAGGGAGGAGAGGAGTAGAGAGAGGACTGGTACA
The DNA here is from genome assembly GCF_963971535.1 of Notolepis coatsorum. Taxonomy (NCBI): domain Eukaryota; kingdom Metazoa; phylum Chordata; class Actinopteri; order Aulopiformes; family Paralepididae; genus Notolepis; species Notolepis coatsorum. The sequence goes on along the minus strand of NC_140165.1, from coordinate 96,212,485 downwards.
CAGTAAATCTTGCAGTGTCAAAATAACATATTCCCGAGTGTATTTTGTTCCATTTGACACTGCAAGATTTACTGTGTAGGTAGTAGTATAGTTATAGTAGCATAGTAGGTAGTAGTATAGGTAGAGTAGCAAGTATATATTGTATAGGCTGGGGGGAGAGAGAAGGTGGATAGGATTGGAGAGAGATTGGAGCGAGAGATTGGACAGACAAAGATAGAGAGAGAGAGAGAGAGAGAGAGAGAGAGAGAGAGAGAGAGAGAGAGAGAGAGAGAGAGAGAGAGAGAGAGAGAGAGAGAGGGAGAGAGAGAGAGAGAGGGGGGAGGGAGAGGTAGTAGAGGCAGGGAGGGAGGGAGAGAGAGTTAGAGAGAGAGAGAGAGAGAGAGAGAGAGAGAGAGAGAGAGATAGAGAGAGAGAGAGAGAGGTAGAGGCAGGCAGGAGAGATGGGAGGAGAAAGACAGCACTGTTCTGTAAGAGAAGAGAGACCAACAGAGCAGGATGGGGGAGTCAATGAAGTAGAACAGAGTCAGACACAGACAGAATGCATTGCATCACATTACACTGCAGACGCTAGACAGGAGGTGAAAGGAGAAAAGGACGAGTGTGACAGAAATGTCAGTGCAGTTTCCCTGCAACTGCAGTTTCCCTGCTGCATGTTAGTACAGACAGAAAGACAGAGAGAGAGAGAGAAAGAGAGACACAGACAGAGAAATAGAGAGAGAGAGAGAGAGAGAGAGAGAGAGAGAGAGAGAGAGAGAGAGAGAGAGAGAGAGAGAGAGAGAGAGAGAGAGAGCTATCAGGAAATTCGCTTACCGTCTTCTCCAGAGAGAGACAAGAAGATAGATACCAGTTTCCTCTGTGCGTTCAGTAGAAAGCTATCTGGCTGCATGTTAGCCTAGCTTAGCACAATGAATGGAAGCGGACATGGCCGGTTAGCCTTCGGGAGAGGTGTTAGTTGGACAATGCCTAGGCTAACTGGCCATGTCCGCTTCCATTCATTGTGCTAAGCTCTATTTCCCAAAATGTTGGCATGTTCTTTTAGGTCAAATGCAAATGAAATGTGCACTGTGAGTCCTGGCATTAGACAGAATCACGAGGAGTGGGCAGTCCCCATGGCGTCTATATTAATCCCAGCCGAAGAGTGCAAGAGCGCTTCCGCATTTTGCCCTGATTGGCCCCGGTAACGCCCTCCAAATGCGCATTTTCTTTTCCCCCGCTCAGACGCCGAAATGGAATACATGTATATTATCGCGACGCGGACCAGATTCACTCGCAACGCCATAACGTTATTTCCCTGTACATTGCAACGTTAACACAACGCAGCTGTCAACTGTACTTTACATATTATCCAAACGAGGACCACATAACGCCATAACACGCCATAACGTTATTTCCCTGTACATTGTAACGTTAACACAACGCAGCTGTCAACTGTACTTTACATATTATCCAAACGAGGACCACATAACGCCATAACGTTATTTCGCTGTACATTGTAACGTTACATATTATCCAAACGAGGACCACATAACGCCATAACGTTATTTCGCTGTACATGAACACAACGCAGCTGTCAACTGTACTTTCATAACGCCATAACGTTATTTCGCTGTACATTAACACAACGCAGCTGTCAACTGTACTTTCATAACGCCATAACGTTATTTTGCTGTACATTAACACAACGCAGCTGTCAACTGTACTTTGTAACGTTATGTTATTTCGGGCATTCATAACGTTATTTCGCGTGACTGTACATTGTAGCCCAGCTGTCAACTGTACATTGTAACGTGCAACTGTAGATCAAGACCCACAAACACCACTATCTGTTGTTGTCTGTGCCCGTGTGCTTGTGTGCCTGTGTGCCTGCTGCGTCCATCGCGTATATATATATACCGTATTAGCGCTTTAATATGGCGTGTTCTGTGATTAATGTGATTGACCAGCGTTAATGTGATTGACCAGCATTGCGACCAGCGTTGCAAATATGAACCAAAGGCTTTAATATGGCGCGTTCTGTGATTAACCGTGTTGAATGGGGGTCTGAAACCAAGCGAGGACCTCATGCGCATGCGCGGCGAGCACCTGGGCGAAGGAAAAGGAAATGCGCATTGTTTACCGGCGAATGGGGAAGAATGCGGAAGCGCTCTTGCACTCTTCGGCTGGGATTAATATAGACGCGTCCCCATGCCCTTGAAGTGCTCATTAAGTGAAGGGGGGGGGGGGGGGGGGGGGGGCATGAAATGTAATTTTTTTTTACATTGGTACAGTATGTATATGTACCAATACAAGCCAAAAAGAGATAAACCCATCATTCATTCTGGGGTGTAAAATCCCTATTTTATAACTTGTAAAAACCCTATATCTTATAACATGTAGGCTAACCCTATCGTATAACATATAAAACCCCTATTTTATAACGTGTAGGTAAAACCCTATCTTATAACATGTAGGTCAGCGGTTCTTAAATTACGGGTTGCGACCCAAAGTGGGATCGTTTTGGCAAGTAAAACTATTATAATAATCATTTTTAAAAAAGAATTATGTTCTAGCAACATATTTTGGCTAAATATGCCATTTTATAAATGTGTATTGATAACATAGTGCTGTAATAAAATGTTCTAATAAATATGCATGATCATGTTCAACAACGTGTGCTTTTATTTTGATATTCCTTAATTCCACATTAAATACATTAAGTGTGGGGTTGCGAAAAAAAAGTCCTAAATAAAATAGGGTTGTGGTATAAACATTTTGAGAACCCCTGATGTAGGTAAAACCTGATCTTGTAAAATGTATTTATTAAAATAATCCCACTTCCCTCCATTTATGTGAGGTTTTGTCCGCTGCTCACCTACTCTTTCCTTCCTTTTAGCCTACTGTTTAGGAATTCCCTTCTCACTCACTCTCACTAGCCCCCACCCTCTCGTTCTTTACTCTCGTTTTCTCTCAGTGGCCACACCTGTACTACCTGTCATTATGTGTTTGATTGGTCTGGTGCCGAACTCACACTTTTAGTTCGATTATCAATTACCTCTCGCACCTGTGGTGCATTCTAATTAGTTCCCCTGTGGGCTTTAAATACCTGGCTCTTCCACTCTGTTCCTCGTGGGGTCGTGTTGTAACATGCCGTAACTTTCGGTATCATATTCTCTATCATCAAGACTCCTTCGGGAGGTCCTCTGTTCTGTCTATGCTGTTTTTATCTCCGGCGTAAAGATGTGCTCCAGCCTTCGCCTCCTGTCGCCGTTGCCTGAGGGAGAGACTGGACTGCGCTCCCTAGACTTCCACGGGAGGCATCCCAGTGATCCACTTCAGACCTCCGCGCAGCAGTCGTCCTGACGCACATCCAGACCTCCGCGCTGCAGACGCCCAGACACCATCCAGACCTCCGAGCTTGGCACGCTCCTCCGTACCAGCGCGCACTCCCAGCAGACGCGCATCATCCAGACCTCCGAGCTTGGCACGCTCCTCCGTACCAGCGCGCACTCCCAGCAGACGCGCATCATCCAGACCTCCGAGCTTGGCACGCTCCTCCGTACCAGCGCGCACTCCCAGCAGACGCGCATCATCCAGACCTCCGAGCTTGGCACGCTCCTCCGTACCAGCGCGCACTCCCAGCAGACGCGCATCATCCAGACCTCCGAGCTTGGCACGCTCCTCCACGCAGACGCACTCCAGATGCGTCTCTCTGTACCGGCGCACACTCCAAGCAGTGGCGCACCACTCTGACCTCCGCTCGGACAGCCGGCTCCCCGGTGGCGACGCTCTCGCCCCGCTGCTGTTCCAGCGCTCTTTGCGCACAAACGTCTGGGTGAGTTTTTACTGACTGTCTTGATCAAATTCCGTTTTCGTCTGTTTCTATAACACTGAAGATTACCACCTTTTTAATCAGACAGTCACTCACCCAGCGTGTGCCTTTGTTTGTTTTCACTGGGATAATATTTTTGGACTTTACATCTCCCACTGTGTATTTACACGAAGATATTTTTCACTTGGGATTGTGTTTTGGAACATTTGCTCACAGTGTGTTTACTCTTTTCCAGTATGCAGCTCCTGCCCTCGTCCTGTTCCAAGGCCTTACCCTGTTTGTCCCCAGCCCGCCTCCGCGGGCCTCTGTCCCTTCTCCCCTTTCTAGTCCTCCCTGTCCAGTTCCCCCTAGTTCCTCCCTGTTCCTGACTTCCCTTGCCTTCCCCTTAGCCAGCTCGCCTCTTAAAGGCACTGTACCTTTCCTTTCTTGTTATTTCCAGTATTTTGTGTTTCTCCCTTAAAGGGACAGTGCCGTTTTTTCCTTCTGTTTCAATAAATGCCCGTTTCTTGGCTTACCCTCATACCTGTCTTGTGTTGTGCGATTGGGGTCGGTTACAAACCATAACAATTTATCATGTAAACATTCTTCTTATTGTTCCTCATCAATGGCCTCAAGGCTAGGCAAGGCAAATAATCGATCAAAGTCGACTTTTGTAATGTGGTTGAAAGACTTTGGGTTGTTAACTCTTTGCCCGCCAAACCATGCGTTGAACACCAAACCCAGAGATTTCTCTGGTTTTGGTCCTTTGATCTTTTCCTTTGATCCCTGTTCTATATGGTCAGCCGGAGCCCTCTAGGTGTCTTTGATTCATCTGCCTACGTTGGAATTGCAATGACGATCGAATCTCACCAGGTGGCAGTATCGCCTACTTTTTTAACTCTGATTGTCTGAACTAAACTGTCTCTGTCCTGCTCCTTTTCTTTCCTGGCTCGCTCTGAGGGGGAGGAGCTCTTGCAGAGCAATCGCTAGGAGATCTCCTCGCCTCAAAACCTATAGTTTCCCATATATGAGTAATTATATAAACGAGTAATCACGACCGCCGATGGGATCATTGGAATTATTCTTTTTGGAGTACCTCCTGGCTAAGGTAAGGTATATTCTATGTCTACTTTACCGAACCTGAAACATGTTTCTGTAATGATCAGTGTCATCTTACCGGACCTAAACCATAACGCGCCTTATCTTGCGATTTATGGAAAAAGACTGGATCGAAAAAGCTTGGTTTAGGTCCGGTAAAATAAGACACTGATCATTACAGAAACATGTTTCAGGTTCGGTAAAATAGACATAGAATATACCTTACCTTAGCCAGAAGGTACTCCAAAAAGAATAATTCCAATGATCCCATCGGTGATCGTGATTACTCATTTATATGTAATTACTCTTGTTTACGGGAAACTATAGGTTTTGAGGCGAGCAGATCTCCTAGCGATTGCTCTGCAAGAGCTCCTTCCCCTCAGAGCGAGTATTGACAGAAAGGGATCAGTAGAGACAATGTCTGAACTGGACTATCAGAGTTCAAAAGGTAGACAATACTGCCACCTGGTGATATTCGATCGGCATTGCAATTCCAACGTAGGCAAATGAGCCAGGGACACCTAGAGTGATCCGGCTGACCGTTTAGAACAGGGATCAAAGGAAAAATATCAAAGGATCCAAAAACTCGTTATTGGCGCTCAAGCGTTGGCGGCGAAACACGAGTATACTCATTTTTGGCGACGAGATACAACGTAAGGAGGACAGTAATAGAGGCAGAACAGGCTGATTCCAGAGGTATGTGGCAGGGCCTCAGAACGATGACAGATTACAAAGGCACCTCCCTCAAGCTGAACAGCGACATCTCCTTGGCAAATTATCTCAATACCTTCAATGCGAGGTTTGAGGCTGTGAATAACAACACCAGCGTACAAACCACTGCAATGGAGGGGGGGGCACTGCCGATGGAGACTCAGTGTTCAGGATAACAGAACATGAGGTGAGGAGGACCTTTAAGAAAGTGAATATCAGGAAGGACCGGACAGTATCCTCGGCCGTGTCCTAAAAGTCTGTGCCGACCAATTGGCCCCGGTATTCACTGACATATTTAACCTGTCCTTAGAACAGGCTGTCATCCCCACCTGTCTGAAGAAGTCCACCATTATCCCTGTACCCAAAAAATCTACGCCCACTTGCCTCAACAACTACCGCCCTGTAGCCATGAAGTGTTTTGAGAAGCTAGTGAAGGGCTACATCTGTTCCTCCCTCCCCATCAACCTGGACCCGCTTCAATTTGCATATCACCCCAACAGGTCCACGGAGGACGCCATAGCCCATGTGCTGCACACAGCAGCATCACACCTGGACAAGAGGCAGGGGAACTATATATGAGAATGCTGTTCATCGACTACAGCTCAGCATTCAATACCATAGTCCCCTCCAAACTCCAAGCTCAGGGACCTGGGCTTGAACTATGACCTCTGCCAGTGGGTTTTAGACTTCCTGACGGGTAGACCCCAGGTGGTGAGAGCAGGCAACTGCACCTCCTCATCCATCACCCTCAACATAGGGGCCCCCCATGGCTGTGTTCTGAGTCCCCTCCTCTACTCGCTGTACACACACGACTGTGTGGCACAGCGGAACAACAACACAATCATCAAATTTGCTGACGACACAGTAGTGGTGGGCCTGATCTCTGCAAACGATGAGAGGGCATACCTGGAAGAGGTAGAGAATCTGGCGCGGTGGTGTCAGGAGAACTGCCTCTCCCTGAACGTCAGCAAAACAAAAGAGATGATTGAGGACTTTGGGAGGTCGGGGGTCAGGGACTACAGCCCCCTCATCATCGATGGGGCACCGGTCGAGAGAGTGAACAGTTTTAAGTACCTCGGAGTCCACATATCCGAGGACTTGACATGGACCACAACCACACACATTGACAGTGTAGTCAAGAAGGCACGGCAACGCCTCTACTTCCTTAGGCGCCTAAGGAAGTTCAAAGTGAGTCCGAAGATCCTCAAGAACTTCTACTCATGCACAATAGAGAGCATCCTGACTGGCAATATCACCTCCTGGTTTGGGAATAGCACCGCACAAGACCATAGCAGACTACAGAGAGTGTCCCGTTCAGCCGAACGCACAATTGGAGGGGGGCTTCCCACTCTCCAAGACATTTACATCAAGCGTTGCAGGAGTAAGGCTAAGAGAATAATCAAAGACTCTAGCCACCCAAATAACTGCCTCTTTGAACTGCTGCGGTCAGGCAAGTGATACCGGAGTCTCATGGCGAGCACAGAGAGACTCAGAAGGATCTTCTATCCCCAGGCCATCAGGATGCTCAATAACACTATGTAACAAACCATAAAATACACTCACAGCTAGGGCTGCACGATTTTGGGAAATAATCTAATTGCGGTTTTTCTGACAGATATTGCGATTGCGATTACATTTGCGATTATATATATATTTTTTAAGCAGCCCCACAGAGGTTTATTGTAAAATGCGGCTTGTATCTTAAATGTTTATTATCATCAACTATCCAGCTCGTTTTTATAGTGCAACGTTTTTAAACTTTTCTACATTAATTGAACCAGTAGAGAGAGAGAGATGCCCCCCCCCCCGAGCCCCGCTCCCCCCCACCCTTTCCTTACTCAGCTCAGATGTTTTCTCTGTCTTGAGCAGGGTTAGCTAGGAACAGCTTTCTCAAGCTTCGCACCTTGGGCATGGAATGGGCTACAGGACCATTATCCACTTAGACACCCCGGTCTCTCTTGGTGAATTTAAATCTGTATTACATAACTTCCTACAAGAAGAATGTTGCTGCTTTCTGTAGTCGGGTCCCAACTGCAAAAATACTGTATTACCCGGTATTATACACTTTTACTATCATGTAGACTATTCTGCTTTGTGTTTTTGTGTTTACATGTGATGTATTGTATTTTGTATACATGCACATTTATTATGTTCTTGTGTGATGTCGCACATTTTATTGCTGTGTGATGTATTGCAAATGTTATTGCTGTCATCTTGGCCAGGTCTCCCTTGCAAAGGAGATCTTGTATCTCAATGGGAATTCCTGGTTAAATAATTTTAAAAAAAAAGAAAAAAAATGTTTAATTGCAGGCCTGGCAATTTTTAATTGCATCCTTTCAAATCCTTTCAAATCACAAATCACTCACAGCACACACATCCACACATACACACTCACTATAAATAAACAACTCAATGTAGCAACCACTTTACCCACTTTAGACACTTTAACACACTTTATATTTATTGGTAAAGAGATTTGCACTACAACTCATACCTCATTGCACCTTACCCTAAGTTGTACCTCATCCCATTCTTGCATTGTACTGTATATTGTATTGTAACTCAGTTAAAAAAAAATCCTATTCTGTATTGTATATTGTATGTATATTGAACACTTTTGTTTACACTTGTTTACGTACTTGACTTTATATTTTATCTATTTTTATTTTTATCTAGCACACTCTCAGGAGCAGAACGGAAAAAAGCATTTCATATAAAAGTATTCTGTATTTTTGTATGACAACTAATAAAGAAACTTGAACTTGAAGTGTTAATATCGTGGGCACCTTAGTATGTATCTTTATTGAGACAGTACTCGTAGACAGGCAGAGAAGGAGACAGAGTAGGAGGAAAGGTTCTAGTGGGGACCAATCTCAGACTGGCAGGGGTCAGAGGTGGGGGTCCCAACCACCACAACATCCCTGGGCAGACTGAGCACACTAAATAGAATAGAATAGAATAGAAATACATTAATCATCCCGATAATGTCAAATTTCCCTCGGGATGATTAAAGTATTTCTATTCTATCTATAATACCAGTGCCTTATTAGCTAACTACACGTAAGCTAACAAAATTAGCGATCTTTTGTATGCTATGTACGCTAGCCGCAGTGCTAACTATTATAATGGTAAATCCCAGTCACATTAGCACGTAAGCTAACAAAATTTGCTATCTTTTTGAGAGCCTAAACTCTTTGTTCTTGGTGGTAAATTATGTTGATGTTGGTTTTGTTTCATCAATAAATGAGGCAGAATACACAGTGAATGTATCCTTTTTCGTTTATTGCACTTTGTTCTTGGTTCTTTGGTATCACTTCTACCCGCTTGGAACCTCGAAAAAGCAGGTACTAAAAGAGTACCCGGTACCAGGTACTATCCGCAAATGTTGGCAATGGAAAACCGAAAAGGCAGAGTAGAGTAGAGACGAGTCGAGGTAGGTACCATGCAGTGGAAAAGAGGCATAAAGGGCATTTTACCAGCTATAGTAGCTCTCTCTATAATGTATATGCTCAAGGATTTAAATGTGTAGCATAGCAACCGGCCAAATGCTGGTAAGTCAATTCCATAAGCCACTTTGGCAGGTGGCCAACCTGTGTTCAATCAGTCAGTCTTCTCTATTCTGACGAGGACACACAGTGTCAGAGATGTGAAGCATTGATGCATGGATTAAAATGCTTTCAGCTGCCACTAGGGGCAGAGTGGCCAACCGTGAGTGAATGACTTACTGACTGAGTGGCTGGGACGCGTCTATTCGAAGCGAAGCCCAAACAACTCGTGCTTCCGCGTTCGAGTTTTGCGCTCTGATTGGCCACTGACCTACGCTATTACGCCCCCCTTATCTACACCAGTTATCTACGCTACGAATAGACGCTACAGGGGCAGCGTGGGGCTCTGAGAGTCACAGGGCAGGTAGTGGCAGGAAGCAGAGAGCCTTGCTACTACTAGCCGCGGAGCTAGTCTCTGTTTCACCTAACACTATTGCTCCGTGATCATAGCCATTCATCTCTAAAGCTAACCACTATTTGTAAAAGCCACAACCACGTTACCATATTTGTAATAATGTACGCCATTGTGTCGTTGTACATATTGTGTATATAACGTTAGTAGCTAAGTTAGCTAACGTAGCTTAGCTTGGTAGCCAGCATTCTCGAAACTCCTAACAATGCCCGATTTAAAATGGTTCTCTCCTCTTTGTATACCTTTGTCCTCACAAGTATTCTGCCAGGGAACTTATGGACACGACAATAGTAGTAGTTATAAGGTGTTTGAGCTTGTAACGTTAACGTTAGTTAGCTCATAGCTATCGTGGTAGCCCGTTTCGTGACTGATGCACCGAGTGGGGCTGCGTCTATTCGAATCCCAACCGGTTCATGCTTATCAACATGCCGTGACGTGTAGCTTGCTAGCCGGCATGAATGGCCGATTTAAAATGGTTCTCTCCTCTTTGTATACCTTTGTCCTCACAAGTATTCTGCCAGGGAACTTATGGACACGACAATGAGAATGCTGGCTACCAAGCTAAGATAAGCTACGTTAGCTAACTTAGCTACTAACGTTATATACACAATATGTACAACGACACAATGATTTACATTATTACAAATATGGTAACGTGGTTGTGGCTTTTACAAATAGTGGTTCGCTTTAGAGATGAATGGCTATGATTACGGAGCAATAGTGTTAGGTAATGCTGGCTACCAAGCTAAGATAAGCTATGTTAGCTAACTTAGCTACTAACTTTATATACACAATATGTACAACGACACAATTATTTACATTATTACAAATATGGTAACGTGGTTGTGGCTTTTACAAATAGTGGTTCGCTTTAGAGATGAATGGCTATGATCACGGAGCAATAGTGTTAGGTGAAACATGGCTATGATCACGGAGCAATAGTGTTAGGTGAAACAGAGACTAGGCTCTCTGCTTCCTGCCACTACCTGCCCTGTGACTCTCAGAGCCCCACGCTGCCCTGTAGCGTCTTAGATAACTGGCGTAGATAAGGGGGGCGTAATAGCGTAGGTCAGTGGCCAATCAGAGCGCAAAACTCGAACGCGGAAGCACGAGTTGTTTGGGCTTCGAATAGACGCGGCTGGGACAACTGCTCTAGCTCTTAGTCATTGTACTGGGTACTGTATCAGTCAATCATCTAGCAAATCAACTGTCTCCATTTAATGCCATATTCTTGCCAGTGGGGCTTCCCATTTGTTTACATTTGGATCACAGATTATGTTTTTATCAGGATCCCCATTAGCTGACTGCTGGTCTTCCTGTACAACAATAAAAGCAAAACAGACACTCACAAAAATACACGAATCAATCACATTGGGCCAACACAGGTCATTCCCAGTAACTGTCTTGATGTAATTTTAAAGGGGTTTAAGGTTGGTTTCTCGCATAAATAAGAGATGTATGTCTTTTCCTTATTTCTATGAAGGTGAGGTATAATACATTGAATATAGACTGCCCACCTCTAACAGTGTTTTATTGATAGCTTAGGACAGGGGTGCCCACACACTCTTTGACATGGAGGGGCCAAGGGTTGAAACATAATGTTGTTGGTGGGTCGAGGAAATAATGTGACTGGGAATTGATAATGTTGAGAAACTGAAAATAAACTGTCTTACTGTCTTTTACTATTATATAGCCTACTATGCTACTACTGTTTATACTACTATCTACTATGTACTATGCTACTATGTCTAGACTACTATGCCCTCAGAGTGTAGCACTCAAACTCTGCACTGCTAGATGAACAATATCACTGACCCTTAGCTGCCAGAGTTGTACCCCTCTTGCTGACTTGTTGTACACAATTTGTAAGTCACTTTGGATAGAAACGTCAGCTAAAAGACAACATTCATAAGCAGCCAATATAATTGATATAATAGATAATGATTGAATACAGGTTGGTTAGTTGGTTACTCACGGTACCTGGCTGGTAGCCTAGAACCACACACTTTAGATTCAAATGTATTGTCATTATACAGCACAAGTACATTACAACAAAAAGAGGTTTGGCATTTAACCAGAGTACAGATGTAACAGTAATAAAGTGCAATACTATACAATGTACAGGAGATTAAACTGGGTATAAAATATATAAATGAGTACTACTGAGTAATAGTGCTAATTAGTACAGTACAGAGTTGTAGTATTAATATGTACAGTGATACAGGTATAAAGACACTATGGTAATAAGTCATACTGGCCAGCAGCTAGTAAGAGTAGGTAAGAGTACAGATATAGATAATAGTATCTAGATATGTCAATTTTCTTTTAAGAATTATAATAATAATAAGTGGAGTGAGGGGGGGTTGCAGAGTGTTACAAAGGTTCAGTAGATCTAGTCCATCTAGTTATTAGGCCCATCCCCCTTTTTTGTATATTTTGAACCGTTTGTCGTAGAGACTTGCGGGTTGTGCCATTGTACTCAGTAGGGATATCCTCTTTCATTGGTCTATGTTGACCACGCCCCCTATTCTTAGGCCATGCCCCCTTTTTTATCTTTTGAACCGTTTGTCATAGAGACTCGCGAGCAGTGATGCAGTGGTGGTACCACTCGGTACCACGCCGTCCTAGCAGTTCGCTGAGCAGAAGTGCGCGCACGGATGTGCATGCGCGTGCACGCGCGCACACACAAAAATGCGTTCACAACTTTCACTCTACTGTCGCGCTGTGCGCCAAGTACCCGGCACTTATCACCTAGTCTTTGCATAGCATTTACAAAGAAAGAGAAGTGCAAGACCAAAATACAAGCCCTGTGGGAGGTTTACTTGAGCTGGTCTGTGCACACGCGAGGGAACATGTATGCGCGTATGCGGGAGCGCGCGTGCACGTGGCGTCCAGGCAGTTCTGATATTACGACTGCACCCCTGCTCGCGAGAGACCCTCTCCTGTTGGCTGGCGGTGCACAGGCATCACCCACACTTTCACAATTTCCCCAGCGGAATTGTCTAGTTATTATTATTATTCATTGCCAGCTTAGCATTAGCATCAGGAGGTATATAGGCTGCAGTCACAATGGTATAGCTGTAAATTCCCTGCGCTGGTAGTCTGCACTTAACCATGATATATTCCACATTAGCGGAGCAGTGACTCACAATGGTGGTGTTGTTTGTGCACCAAGTTGTATTTGTATTTAAATGCATAAACCTTCACCTCTGGTTTTTCGGGAGCCATCAGTTGTTCCATCCTCCCTGTGGAGAGTGTGGCATGGTAGCTCACGCGCTGTGCATGCGCCACCATCTTGGTGTCACACGCTCAAAGCGGACTCCACGACACCAGTTCCATTCGTGAGGAAACGGGGTGGGTTATATTGACGAGGCTTGACAACAGAGGTTCAAAGATAACTTCATATTTATTGGTTATTCGTTTCTTTATATCGGGCATCCAGTTTCCATCTCTGTGTGTTCAACTGTTCATGTGTTGACGTTCGAGTGTGACATCATCGCCTACGGCAACTTAGACGCTTAAAGCGCAAACTTAAAACAAAGCCTGTCTATATAAATTGTCTTAGATGTAAATCAATTTTAAAAAAGTTAATTAGTGTGTCAGTAGACTACTCTTAGTACATTTTCATTTAATTATTTTTTAAAGCATCTTCATGGTTTAATAATGCAAACATATGTTGCAGGGACTATTATAATCATCATATTGGCGTGACTGTATGCATCAAAGGGTTAAATCAAGCATTTTTAAGTGCTTTAGACTTTAGAGAAAATGTCAAAATATCGCGATATATCGTGTATCGTGATATGGCCAAAAAATATCGCAATATCATTTAGAGGCCGTATCGCCCAGCCCTAGCTCCAAGTAGACTATAACATGTCAACGATTAATGCAAAGCAGCTTGATTTAATACATAAAAGGGCGTTATCTCAGTATTAGCCTATAGGCCTATCTCAATAATTTTGTCTAATGACCCCAACTGATATTGTTCTGTACAAATAATTGATTGGCGGCCAAACAATACGGTTGTACTCTGAGTTGGTATGATATCGCCTGGTTAAAAGGCAGTATTGGTAGCCTACATCATCATCATCATTCACAACAAGGCCAAGGTCCTATCCCGTGTCCTTTTACAGTAGGCCTACTTAATAATAGGAACCACCGGAGGCAGGGAAATGTGTCAAATCCTTGACAGAATCATAGTCTTGCCTACACAGCCTTCCAGTGTATGGCCTAGGATGAAGCACAGCCTATAGGCCTAGGTAGGATATATAATGGTGTATGACAGACAGGTACAAGGTTACACGAGGAAAGTGTATGTTGTATGAGAAAGACCTGCGTGCTGATAGATGCTGTCAAGTGACTTGTGGGGTAAAACTAACAACAGATGAGGGTTGTTCTTGGAAAAGTAAAATGTGCCCATACAGTACTGTACCATTATAGAGACACGAGTCACGACCCTCTCTATTTACAAACTGCCACACACACAGAGGGAGATAGGGGGATCGAGAGAGGGAGAGAGAAATAGAAAGAAAGAGAGAAAGAAAGAAAGAGATAGATAGATTTCCCCCCTTACCTGCTCTCTCTCTGCCCCTTCCTCCAAAATGGGCTCTTCTGCGGTCGCCGTCTCCTCCTCCGTCTGCATCTTCCCTCTTGTCCTTCCTTCCTCCACTCTTCTAGAACGGGGCCCGGTCTGTTCCCACCCCGGTAGCGGCCCACGGCAGGGACCTCCCGGGCGGAGCGGGCTCGGTCACCCCATCCGCCGCAAGTCGGTATCCGATTTCACGATGGCGGAGCCTGCGGCAAATACGCATTATCTCCGCCGAATTTAATAACGGTCGCCCTCTATCACGTTACCCCTCTCTCTCTCTCTCGTTCCCTTTTCCCTTTCTCTCTCTCTCTCACCCTCTCCTCTCTCGTCTCAACCACCCGCTCGGCGTCTCAACCTTCACCGTCTCCATCCCTCACCTTTCCCCGGTAAACACGTGAGGAGGACACACACAAATAACCGTTGTTCTCTCGTGAACACAAGGAGCCTATAGAGTAGACGACCGTTTGCCCTCTTTGCCCAGCTGTTTTCTGCTGCTTCTTCCGATGCGCAAGGGAAGCGATGGATGGTGTTGTAGCCGAGTTGAGAGAGAGTGTGCGTGTGAGTGTGTGTGTGCGTGTGCGTGTGAGCGCACGAGAACGGACGGTTTCCCCAGCAGCAGCAGCAGCAGCGCGAGGGCAGGTGGACAGCAGGCGTCCCAAGCAGCACGAGCGGCTGGTACTGTGGTGGGATTCGGGAAGATGGATGGAAGACGGGGGATGGATGGATGGAGGCTGCAGACTAGGGAGGAGGGGGGGGGGGGGGGGTAAATCGGTCGGTCATTTAGGTGTATATTTGGTGTATATTTTTGGTGTATATTTGGAGAAAAATGGATAAAACACGACCTTGAACTTGTAATGGGGTTTCACTTTTTTTCCCTCAACGTGAAATAAAAGCACGTTTCACAAACACATGTACACAAAAAACTAAACACAAACATGCACACACACACACACACAGTCTACAGAGGCATAAATAGTCAGATAACAGTAAGGATTCATTTAAGCTAAACAAAACAAGCTATGTTAAAGGAACATTCCAACATTTTGGGAAATTCACGTATTTGCTACCTATCTTCCCCAGAGTCAGACAAGAAGATTGATATAAGTTTCATCTCTGTGTGTCCAATAGTTCCTGAGAGAGATACAGGTGCATGCTAGCCTAGTTTAGCACAAGGACTGGAACTAGTAGTAGGGAGCAGCTAGCCTAGCTTAGCACAAGGACTGGAAGCAGTAGCCTACTGTATATCTTGTATGTCGTAAATATCTGGATGAAACAGTATACTGTATATCTGTATGTCATGTCTTGATGAATTGAAAATGGGGGACCCTGGTGTAAACAAGATGAAAGTCTTTTTCTGGTCTGCATCCCCTTAACAATTGTTTATATTGAGCCGTACTGTATTGTACCTATTCTGCAATCTGTTAATACAGTTTTCAATCAATCAATCAATCAATCAATCAATCAATCAATCAATCAATCAATCAATCAATCAGTAGGGAGCAGCTAGCCTAGCTTAGTACAAGGACTGGAAGCAGTAGGGAGCAGCTAGCCTAGCTTAGCACAAGGACTGTAAGCAGTATAGGGAGCAGCTAGCTTAGCACAAGGACTGGAGGGAGTAGGAAGCAGCTAGCCTATAGTTAGCACAAGGACAGGATCGAAGCAGTAGGGAGCAGCTAGCTTAAAAAGTGAAGAAACATAACTTCTAACAACTCCAAAACGTAAGCAAAGAGATAGGAGAAACATAATGATGAATGAATGATCTTTATTGTCATTGTACAATGAAATTTAAGGTGCAGACCCTGGGTGCTAGTGAAACACACAACAACGATAACGAGACACGCAACAATACACACAGTATTAATCGGATAATAATATAAAAACAATTTAAAAAGTGATCGCAGTGCCTGTGCAATATATTGCAGTGCAAATACAAAAAAAAGCTCACTATTACACTATGCCAGGGGTTCTCAAACTTTTTTATACCACAACCCCATTTTATTTAGGATTTCTTTTGGCGACCCCACACTTAATCCGCGGGCAACAGCACAGACTGCTATACCAAGAAGTGAATTCACTGCTTTGTAACGTGTCTGTGTCTTTTGAGGATGAGAGTGAGTTTAACCCATATCACCGCTACTCACCCCAGTCACTTCACAACATCTGAAGTCCTTCGTGACGGTGCTTTGCGGTACCATCCGTTACACTCACCCTCCTTAAACTCACTCCACTCCACCCAAGGCATCCGGGTCAGTCGGCACCATTGTAACGGTTGTGACATTGTCACCTTTTTGCGTTGTGTTAAACTTTGATGCCCCGTCGGAGTTTCGAACCCGGGTCTCCCACGTCACAGGCAACAGCACAGACCGCTATACCAATAATAATAATAATAATAAATTAATTTTATATAGCGCCTTACATTAGGAATCTCAAAGCACTTTACATACGTGGCATTATAGCATACAGACAAACACAATACAGGGACAAACACAGTACATGAACTTTCACAATGACGACATAGTGGGGATAATACAGAGATAGGGAGACAACTTAGAGACAAGACAGAGAACATTTTAAAATAAATAATAATACTAAAGTATAGGTCTGTACAGATGTGAAAATGTAAGTGATGCAGGGGTTGGGGGGTCAGGACTCAGGAGTGAGGGTATGCAAGTTTGAACAGGTGGGTTTTGAGGTGGGACTTAAATGTTTCTACAGATGGGGCTTCTTTGATGTGTGATGGCAGCTGATTCCAGAGTCGGGGAGCAGCGGAGGAGAATGATTTGTTTTCTGTGGATTTAAGGCGGTATAGTGTGGTGTGCTCAGAAGGGCTAAGTTGGATGAGCGGAGTGAGCGGGAGGGAGTGTAGTGTTGAAGAAGGTTGTAGATGTAATCAGGTGCTAGGGAGTGGAGGGCTTTGTAAGTGAGGAGACAGATCTTAAAGTCAATCCTATACTTGACAGAGCCAGTGAAGTGAGGAGAGGACAGGTGTGATGTGGGAGAATTTGGGGCAGCGGGTGATGATGCGGGCTGAGGTGTTCTGAATTAGTTGAAGTTTATGGAGGGATTTAGATGTTGAGCCAATGAGTAATGCATTACAGTAATCTAGACGGGAGAAAATGAGGGCATGGACCAGCTTTTCAGTGTCGGAGGGGGACAGTAGTGGTCTAATGCGGGAAATGTTCCTGAGGTGAAAGTAGCATGTCTTGGTGATGTTGTTGATGTGTGGTTTGAATGTTAGTTTGGGGTCAAAAAGAACACCCACGTTTTTCACTGTGGGGGAGGGGAGGATAGAGTGGTTGTTGATGGATATGGAGCAGTCAGGGTTTTTACGGAGAAGGTGAGGTGTGCCCATTACCAGGATTTCAGTTTTAGTGCTATTGAGTTGGAGAAGGTTGTGGTTCATCCAGATTTGTATTTCAGAGAGGCAGGAGGAGAGGGCAATAGTAGCAGCAGTGGTGTCGGGAGGGGAGTGAATGTATAACTGTGTGTCATCGGCGTAGCAGTGGTATTGAAGACCATGTGTTCTGAAAATGTGGCAGAGGGGTAACATATAGAGGGAGAAGAGTATGGGACGTATAGGACTGAGCCTTGGGGGACACCAGATGTAACAGGGAAAGAGGTTGAGGTATGACTGTCCATGGTAGTGAATTGCTGTCTGTCTGATATAGGAGTGAAATAGGTGGAGAGCTGAGCCTGTGATGCCAACTGTGTGTTCTAAACGGGAGAGTAGGATGTTGTGATCAATGGTGTCAAAAGCAGCGCTGAGGTCGAGGAGGATGAGTATGGAGAGAAAACCGGAATCTGAATTTAGCAGGATGTCGTTGGTGACTTTAACAAGAGCAGATTCTGTGCTGTGATGAATGAATGAATGAATGAATGAATGAATGAATGAATGAATGAATGAATGAATGAATGAATGAATGAATGAATGAAAAGTTTATTTCTTGGACATGTTATTCTTCTTATTTCTTCAAACAACTCACAGTGTCTTGATCCGTCAGACCAAACAATCATAACAACAAATTAAAAAAATCCTTAAAGAAAAAAAAACATTTAAAAAAAAAGAACAAAGAAAAAACAGGAATTATAAACAAAAGAGCAATGTGTTTGGTTGGCAGACATGTCCAAAAAAAGGAGTAGAGGGAAGCTTAGCTTATTGATCCCTACCCCTTACATTTGTATTTGTTCTTCCATTAATATGACTAGAATTTACATAATTTAGTATATTACAATATAGAATATTATTTTTACTTATATTAAAAGTTTACAATAAAAAACATGATTCACTTGACAGCAGTGAATATAGTACATCACTACATACACAATATAACATAATTTTGTTTATCCTCACTACTCATGTCTGTATTTTTCTAATGCGTATTTTTTAACTGCTTTTTAAATTGTGCCACATGTTTACTCAGTTTGATGTAATCGGGTAAATTATTCCACAACTTCACTCCACACACCGATATGCACATGCTTTTCAGCGTGGTGTGTACCATTGGTTGTTTTGAGATTCCCTCTCCCTCTTAAATTATATTCACCTTCCCTGTCTCTGAACCATTTTTGAATGTTGCCTGGGATTAGCTTGTATCTGGCTTTGTATACAATGAGGGCAGTTTTGTAATCCACTAGGTCCATAAATGTCAATGCTTGTAGCTTTATAAATAAGTTATTGGTGTGTTCATAATATCCTACATTGTTGATTATTCTTATTGGCTGTAGAGTGCTTTTGTAGGTATTACCCCACACCTCCGCACAGTAGCTCATATATGGTAGGAAGAGTGTACAGTACAGTGTATACAGTGTTTTTTGGTTTAGAATGTGTCTTGTCTTGCATAAAACACCAACAACACCTGACATATTTGATATGAGGTTTCCAGTTGAGTTTGTCGTCTATTATCACACCCAGAAATGTATTCTCAAATACCCTCTCTCTCCAGTTTAATACTATCAAACCTTAGTTCAACCGGTGTATTTACTTGTATATCACGTTTACCAAATATCATGAATTTTTTTTTTTTTAATATTTAATGATAATTTATTTACATCAAACCACACTTTCAGCTTGGTTAGCTCAGCTGCGACATCCTTTAAAAGCATTTGGAGGTTCTCTCCCTCACAGAAGACATTTGTATCGTCAGCAAAAAAGTGATGTTTTCGGAAGCCTGATTGAAAGGGTTCAAAAAGGGAGTTGTTCTCTAGGTGGGTGTGGAGCTGGTTGGAGATAATCTTTTCAAGTGTTTTGGATAGAAATGGTAGGTTGGAAATTGGTCTGTAATTACTGAGGGTATTGGGATCCAAATTGGGTTTCTTGATGAGGGGGGTGACAGCTGCTGTTTTCAGTAATGGGGGGAAAACACCAGATGAGAGGGATGTGTTGATGATGTGTGTGATGGGGGGGCTGAGGGCAGAGATGCAAGATTTTGTGAGAGAGGACGGAATAGGGTCAAGGAGACATGTTGTGGGTTTGGATTGCATTATAATCTTGGTGACAGTATCTGTAGAAACGTCAGTGAAGTGTGAGAGTTTGGTGCCTGTGAATATAGGATCTGGGGGGGGCTGGGTGTGCTGGGCGGTGTTGGCTAAGATATCTTTTCGAATGTTGTCAACTTTGTTGATAAAAAGGTTCATGAAGAGGTTACATTGGTCAGTGGATGCTGGGAGTGTGGCTGGTTTAACTGGTGCAATGAGAGTGTTGATGGTGGAAAAAAGAGACCTGGGGTTGTTGCGGCATGTTTCAATCTGGGTGGAGTAGTATTGGGATCTGGCAGTTTGCAGGGCTTTAGAATAGGACTGTTGATGGGACTGATAGGCAAGGAGGTGGATATTTGAACCAGTTTGCAACCATTTGCGTTCAAGCTGTCGACCAGTTGTTTTTAGGGAACGCAGTTCAGGGGTATACCAGGGAGCAGAGCGGGAAAAGGAGACTGTACAGTACGTGACTTTAGGGGGGCAGCTTTGTCTAGAATGGCGATGAGAGGTGAATTCACTGCTTTGTAACGTGTCTATGTGTCTTTTGAGGATGAGAGTGAGTTTAACCCATAGCACCGCTACTCACCCCAGTCACTTCACAACATCTGAAGTCCTTCATGACTGCGCTTCGCGGTACCATCCGTTACATATATATATATTGTAGTGATTGTTAATTGTACATAATTCACCCACGTAACTATTGTTAGGAACAAGAGTTCCGCCCGAACATTATATGAGGTGGCACTACCTGCCACCACAAGTCAGTCGACTGCAAGCAACGTAGCAGTAGCATGTTGTGTTTGTCTCACAAATAAATGCTGTTCGCTCTACCTCGAGCTACCGTCTCCGACTCCCATCTCTCGGCACTACAATATATTGATTATTTATTTTATTACATATTTTTTTACTTGCCACGACCCCACTTTGGGTCACAACCCATAGTTTGAGAACCGCTGCACTATGCTATACACTATATGCAAACATGTGCACAATTCCACAGGATATTGCATGTCCTGTTGCACGTCCTTTTGCACGGGAGAGTATGTTTTAGCAGCATTTAGTGCACTAATGGCCCTTGGGAAGAAACAGTTTTTTAGTCCATGGGACCATGTTTGGGACCATGTTGGAAACAAGTCGACAGACTTTCACATGTTATCCTTGTACCCCTTGTTTTTATACTTTTGTATAAATTGTATGTACTAAATAAAAATCAAATCAATCAAATCTAGTCTGTTTGTGCGTGTACGCGTGGTTATAAAATGTTTGCCCGAGGGCAAGCGTTTGAGACGATGGTTACCGGGGTGAGATGGATCCTTGATGATCTTCACTGCCTTCTTAAGACGGCAGGAGCTGTACAGTTATTCCAGGGAGGGGAGAGAGGGCATCCATTTATCTTTTGGGCAGAGTTGACGACCCCCTGGAGCATCTTCCTCTCTGCGGCTGTGCAGCTGAGGAACCACACACAGATGCAGTATGTGAGGATGCTCTCCACGGAGCAGCGGTAGAAGGACACCAGCAGATCCTGCCTGAGGTGGTAGTTCCTGAGTACTCTCAGGAAGTAGAGTCTCTGCTGTGCCTTCTATTATAGGGCCGTGGCGTTGGTCCTCCAGGACAGGTCCTCCTCCAGGTGAACGCCCAGGAAACGGAAGCTCGAGACTCTCTCCACACAGCCCCCATCGATGTACAGGGGCTGGATGGCGGTCTTCTTCCTCCTGCAGTCCACGATCACTTCCTTGGTCTTGTTCAGGTCCAGATCTCTCTGCACACCACTGACAGCTGCCCCACCTCGCCACGGTACGCAGACTCGTCACCCCCGGAGATAAAAAGATATATCATTACACAACAGGTAACAACTAGGGCTATCAATCGATTAAACTTGACAGCCCTAGGAAACAACACATAACAACACACAGGACATATCAACCAACAACCAAGACCACCCCCTCCCCTCCCACAGGACTTCCATAAAAAGGCACCCCAGACCCCGCCATGCCCACCACAAGCGGCCGCGAGCACAAGCCACGGCTCTCCCAGAAGAACCGCATTACCAACCCTGCACTCAGAACACCTAAAAAGTCATGCCATCACCTCATGGCAGGGGGCCTACAAATTTCCACACCCTAATGTCTCCAAGGGCTTTAACCCTTTCAGTATCACACTACAGACAGTTAACCGTCTGTAGTGTGGTAGTGAAAGGTTAACCGTCTGTAGTGTGGTAGTGAAAGGTTAACCGTCTGTAGTGTGGTAGTGAAAGGTTAACCGTCTGTAGTGTGGTAGTGAAAGGTTAACCGTCTGTAGTGTGGTAGTGAAAGGTTAACCGTCTGTAGTGTGGTAGTGAAAGGTTAACCGTCTGTAGTGTGGTAGTGAAATGGGTAAGCAAAGCAGCGTGAGGGTTCAGGGACCACCCTGCGCTCCAAAATGACTGCCAGCCCTACAACAGGCCAACAGTGGCTAAAGTAGCGACTCCATAGTTTCAGCAGCATTAGCTAAAACAGTTAAATGTTCTTGTTTTGCCCCATGTATCAAGTGCAACAGACTGTTTCCATATACATTATATCCAAATAGGCCAGTAACCACTGCTGCTTTGAAAGTGAATGTGGGGCCTGCCAACGCAAGGCAAGCATTTTCTTAGCCGCTGTTAGGCCAGCCAGCCAGCCAGCCAGCCAGAGCCCACGTTGTTGTAATGAGAATTTCAACTTGGAGTCATCATTCAACAATAGAAGTAATGGAGAGCAGGGTACATAGCAATTCAATATGTTGGACAGACATAAAGATACACAATTCCAAAAATGAAATACTTCCGGACACTCCCAAATCATATGGAGAAAAGTACCAGGAGCCACTTGGGGGGCAGAGGGTGCAGTTTGGGGATTGAAAAACGTTCATCAGAAATAGTTTGCATGGGGTACAGTACGTTCTGAGAGTAAAATGATACTGTATCATTTGGTGGTTTGGGTTTCTTGATGAGAGTGACATGTTGGTCCAGACTCTGGCCCAATCAATTTCAAAGTTAGTTAGTGATAAAAAAAACTTTTTTCCATATGGTGTCAATCAGACTTGGCTTCAGTGTTGCTTTTAACAGCAAGTAATATGTTTTGGAGACCAAACCTTGAGTAGAGTGACCTGTATATGCTATGTATTGGATGCAGAGGTATTTCTTCCCCCCAGGGAACTCCATAAGCACACAAGGCAGATCAAAGCTGCAAATAAAAGAAAAATGGAAGTGCCCGGGAGATTAAACTGTTACTGTAGCTCCTGAAATGTACGGAGGCTAAAATCGTTGGTAATATTGGATAATGTGTGTATCCCTCTGTCAGACCAGCGGGGAAATGAAACAGGCCACCTGCCCAAGAGTAAAGCATAATTATGGAATAATGGGATATTGGGGTGGAATTTTGGATTGACCTTGGTGCGGTTGCTCACCAAGCGGCATACTAAAATTAGTGGTGATATAATTGGACCAAACAGTCTACTCTACACTGTTTAAATTGAATATTAGAGTAGATTAGGTCTTGTAGTCATATGGGGAGACACTAGGTTCTCCTCTAATGGGCGCCAGGACGCCTGCACATTTCACACGTAAGGTAGAAAATGTTATACGAGGGCGTTTACCCTTCCAAATAAATGTAGACAGCATTGAGTGCAGCCTATCCCAATACCCCACTGGAGGTGAGAGGGATCATGGAGCTGTAGGAGTTGATGCGTGGTAAAACATTAATTTCAATGATTGAGAATCGAGACTGTATGGAGTTTGGGATTTGTATCCAATATATCTAAATCGGCCTGTGGTGGTGTGGTGTTAATTATGCTGGCGTCAGGCAGGTTGAAGTCACCCATTAGGAGGAAGGGGGTGCCACCTTCTGGAAAGGAGCTTAAAAGCATGTCCAGCTCGTCTTGGAAGTGTTTAGGGGATCTGGAGGGCAATAGGGAGTAACAACGGTGAGATTGAATGGATTAGAGACAGATACTGCATGACATTTGAGAGTGACAGAGCTGGAAGTGATCATATTAGATTTGTAGACCATGAGGGAGAGGTCAAAAGACCAATGCCTCCACCACGTCTGGAAGGTTGTGGTGTGTGAGTGAAGTTGTAGTTTGTAGATAAGGCTGCAGGCGTCTTTGAGTTATCCAGGTCTCAGTAAGAGCCAGAGACTGGAGGTTTTGACTATGGGCGTAGGCAGTAATGAAGTCTGCTTTCCTGATGGCTGATTGGAAATTCCATAAGCCTCCACGTACAGTGACAGGTATATTTGTGGCCGTAGGCAGGTAGCAGAGGTTGGCAGGGCGTGGGTGGCTTGAAGCTGGTCTGGAGGAGGGTAAGGTAGGGATGGGTAGGAAGCACATTGTTGAAGGGGATAGGTGTGAGTAGCAGGATGAAAGGTGAGGTTTGCAGGTGAAGAGGGGAGGAAGAAAGACAGAGAAATGCCAAAGAGGAAGGGAAAGGAGAAATTCCAGAATGGAGTAATAAATAGAGTAACAGTCTATTTAGCGCTCTGATGGGTCGGTTGGTTTCGCTCGATTTCCTCCTCTGGGAACTCTTGCAGGAAAACTCCCTGTCTTTGTGGGTCAACAGCACTTTGCTGGCGCTGAAATCAGCATGCGTTTAAATCTCTATCTCTAGTTACTAATGTCAGACACCTGTGGATAACATTTCCATTTTACATTTAGTCATTTAGCTGACGCTTTTATCCAAAGCGACTTACATGTTCTGTAAGTCAGTCAGCAGGAAGGGTACAACTCTTACACAGCCGAGTAACAATGTTCATCAAACAGTGCTGAAACTTGGGTGCTGCAGTGATGAGTGCATAGTAGTAAAGACATGTTAGTAGGAAGAGTGCATGATAGTTTAAGACAGTAAGAAGGTTCGTTTTTTTTTCATTTCAGATATTGATTGAAGAAGTGTGTTTTTAGTCGACGGCGAAAGATTGATCGTGTTTCGGCTGTCCTAACTGTGGTGGGATAACGTGAAACCTGAGTCTGACAGTTATAGCTCAATTAGCAGAACAAAAGGCAGAGGCAGTTTTAACACGCAGAGCGTCACTACACTCATATAACTATGGTTAAAGACATAACCGTACGTTTTAACGCGCCCCCACCCAGACCCAGTATCAGCTGACTGAAACCAGGCTGAATTTAAGATTTACTTGAACAGATTTAGTCAAGTTTACTCACTCTTCCAACGTTGCATTCAATGTTACCGAGTTAGACTATCCTATCCTTCTGGTCGGTGTTGTCATACGGGAGTGTTACCGTGGGCTGTATACAGTATGGCAAATTGTGGTCGGTCGGTCGGTCGGTCACTCACTCACTCACACATGGAGGGACATCTTGAGGGACGTTTTGAAGGATGAATGTGCTGGTCATGTAGGTGCAACACAAAAGCCTACACGTTGTTGTGCCTCATGCTTGTTCACTCCCATATTCACAAGGAACCTCATCAGGAACCAGTTGAAGAAGGGACACCGAACTGATGTCAAATGCCACTAGTTTTGTGTTTTCACATTTGAGTCCCACTGTTCTTCAAACATGCATTTGAAGCTGTTGAGATATGACATATAGAGACATGTGTATATTGTATGATGTACTATTGTGTACCATGTTGTTTATGTGAGTTAGCTGTGACTACCACTGTGTCCAATGGGAAGCGACGTTGCACTGTGTATTGTATTTGTCGCACGATTGTGATGTCACCGTCAGGGTATAAAAGGGGCAGTGACACACCCTGACGCTCTCTCTGAACGCTCTTATCTCTCTCTCTCTTGACACACCTGAGTTGTGAATAAACTATGCCGAATGAAATGGCTAAATAATACCACAGTGTGTGAACATTACGATCATTTTTTTATCCACTTTTTCTCCTTCTTTCTCTGTTTTTCTCCCATCCCAATTTTTTGTCGTGCCAATTCCCCCCTCCCCTGTCTTGATTGTTGCTCGCATGTGCCCCGCACTGGTCGGTCGTAGGGAGGGTTGAAGAATCTATCGCATGTCCCCTCCGATACATGCGGAGTCAGCCAGCCACTTTTAGCCTTTATTTACCCATGGTAGGTTCCTGAGCACAGATGCTCTTTTTCAGCTATGCCCTGCACACAGTTCCATTCACACCTGGGAGCTGCCCAGTACAACCACAGTCTGACACTGTTGCCCACTGAGCAACTCCACTGGAGCAGTTGGGGGTTAAGTGCCTTGCTCAAGGCTGCCCCACTTTAATAGCTGCCTGCAAGTTGGATGTGAACCAACACTAAATAACCCTATATCTAATCTGGTTTATTCAGACAAAAATGCAAGGAGTTAACATTTTTGTTGTATGTGCCTTGCAGAATCATAACAGTTAAAACTTGTTTACACAATCCAGTAATATCACATTCATAACATTTTTGTTCATCCATTTTTCATACCAACACATAGCAACCGTTGCACCTGCCAATATGGAGGTGAAATGGGCATTCTAAACATTCCATGAATGGCCTATTTGTTCTGATGTTGTATTAAATAAATTGAGGGGTGTGTCTTGGATGGGGATTGACGTGTGGGGTGTTTGGGGGACTGGCTGTTCACAATGCCTTCGAGCAATATTGTAATTATTGTACTTATTTTATGCCTATTCCTATATCTGTACGTTTACGTTGCACTACTTTTATACCTATTCTTATGTCTGCAATTTTTCGTTGTTTTTATTCTGTCAACTGTGTGCTGATTTTATGCCTATGTTCATTTTATACTAATTGCTGTGGGGCACTCTGGACTGTGGTCCATGTGTGAAACCTTGTTGCTGCTCCTCCTCTACAATCCTTCTTTACAAGAGAACATATATAATAATATACTGTATATATAATATAATAACAATGTTATTGTTAAGGCTGTGAAACTGGATCTTTGGGCTAAATTCCCACGGTGGCGTAGTCGTGTTTGACTGAGGTTGGGGACACTATGTCCCCCCAGTCACATTCATAATATAGCACAGTGCACCATCTGTGAACATACCCCTCTGTCTGTCTCCTGGGGGACATTCAAAAAGATTCCACCCTTAAAGGTGCTATAGATAACATTTAAATGTATCCTACTGTAGGCCTACAACTACATTTTTAATTAGGCCTAATTATTTCAGTGGCACAGGATCTTTTGCCAAGCTTTTGTAAATGTTCAAATAAAATAAAAAAAACTATAATTGTGTCTTATGTTAATCTTGTCTTATTAGTAGTAGAGGAAATGGCATGTTTGTAGCCTAAAATTAATTCTAGCCTGCATCTAGACCAGGTTAGGTGGGGCTCTGAAATATTTCCAACTACCCAAGTGGGGCCAGATGGAAAAGGTTTGGGAACCACTGTGCTAGAGGAAATGTCACAGGGTTCACCGAACTCAATACAGTTTTTATCCCTGCAGTCTTGGATGTGCACAGCATTTTATGGCAATCTCTTCAAGATATCTTGTTCTCAGTTTGGCCTGGTGGAGGCGCAAGAGGAAAGGCCACAAGGTCAATAGGGTTCTTCCTCCAGGGATTATGAATGTTCACAGCAGATTTAGGCCCCGTTTAGACGAGCGTTTTGTGAACAGAAACCGCAAAAGTCATCTTGCGGTTTCACTTTTAATTTTACGTTTAGACGAGCGTTTTGGGATGGAATTCTGCGTGCAGACGACGCTGTAACGACTCGGGACGACGGAGCCCCACTGTCACACGATTGGCGCATATGTCACATGACGTGCTGTGAAGACCCGCCCTACTCTGCCTCTGATTCACAGACTGTGGATGGGGAATGTGATTGCACCAAAGCAGAGTCACTCACAGACAGAGGGTCCAGTCACACCGCGGGACAGATTCTTGTGTATTTAACCGTTTCACTGCCACACGACAGCCGGTTGTGTGATAGTAAGGGTTAACCTTCTGTCGTGTGGCAGTGAAAGGGTTAAAAGTACTGCCAATGTAGCCTTCAGGTGATCTCCGTTGATATAAGTCAGACATACTTGCTTTGTTTACGTCTCGGCTACTGGCGCATACCTGCTACCTGTGACGTAAGCAGTACGCGCGACCAGAGCCGTGACAACCCTTTCGTCATCGTTTTAACAGATTTATACGTTTTGATAGTTTAGACGAGATCGCAAAGCTTTTGCGTTTCTAGGAATTCCACCCTGGAAGGTAGTCTCACCTTTTTGCGGTTTCACCCCGTAAAAACGCCGTTTCCGTATAAACGAAAGGCACATCAGCAAAAATATTTTTGCGGATTCACCTGCTAGCGTTTCCGTCTAAACGGGGCCTTAGTGACTGTATAACAGGTCAGAGATCATATGTTCATTTGAAAATGAAAGGTGTGGCTTTGTAACATGTCCTCCCCTAGGGGTCATGAATGTGGCCCCACCTTGGCGGACGTAACGAGTGGTATTTCTTCCAAGACTCCGTACATTTAAAGTGCAGTTTTGGATCAGAACACATAAAGTTAAATTGTCCTCTCAAATAGTTGAGGACAATACACACACCCATTAGGAACTACACCCCCCCCCCCCCATCTAGTTTTTTTTTTTTTTTTTAATGATGAGTGTGTATGTATTGTGACTGTATGTTGACTTTTAACCACTGCACAAACGAAGTTCCGAAAAGGAAATAAAGTAGTTTGAAATTGAAGTGAAAGGGTAAGTTCAGCCCTATTTAATACTTATGTTTATTTATTTGCACAATGAAACTAAATAAATATATCAAAGCAAATATAACAAAATGTGCAGGTGAAATCTTACATAATAAACCTACCTCAAAAGCTATCTCACCTAATAAACAATACAAACAATAATGAAACAGACTGAAAGAACATATCAAATAAGCACCAGTAAATAAACAAGGACATGATAGGTAATAGGTCAAAATAAAAATATATTCATGTAAAGAAAAATAGCATAACATAGCTAAATAACATCACTATTTAAATGCAGTGTCAGTACTTATCAATGATCGGTAGAGTCCTTTACATTTTTTTTAATCCACTTTTTCTCCTTATTTTCTATTTTTCTTCCATCCCAATTTCGTGTTTCCAATTCTCCCCTCGCCTGTCTTGAACGTTGCTCGACTATGCCCCCCACTGGTAGGGTTGTAGGGAGTATAGAAGCCTTGCATCACGTGTCCCCTCCGCGTGTATATTTTCCCTAACGGAGTTGCACTTCCGCGTTTGGTTTGCATGATCTGATTGGCCACTGACGTTTTTTTCAGTGCCAATCGCGTTACTCCTAACAATCGCGCCAGCAGGCTGTTACCCTAACCCTAACCTTAACCAACTAATCCTAACCTAACCATAACCAACTTCGAAAGAGCGCAACTTCGAAAGAGTCGCCAAGCTTAACCAGTTTGTTAGGAGTAACGCGATTGGCGCTGAGAAAAACGTCAGTGGCCAATCAGATCGCGCAAACCGAACGCGGAAGTGCAACTCCGTTAGGGAAAATATACACGCGTCCCCTCCGGTACACGAGGAGGCAGACTGTCACATCTTTTCACCTGAACAGCGCGGACTCTCAGTGGCGAGGTGTAACGCATGGGGGGCTCACACTACCCCCGCTACTTCCTGTCTCTGCTGTGCAGGCGTCCCCCAACCAACCTGTAGGAGTCGCTGTCCACAACGTCCAAATCCCCACCCATCGACTTCCACCCTCTAACTCTGCCAATGAGTTAGTATGACGGCTGGACCAAGCCGGAGGCAATGCTGACACCCGGATTCGAGACCGGAGTCTCTTGCATTGGTGACGAGCACAATCTCCGCTGCGCCACCCAGCCGCCTGGTAAGAGTCCTTTCTTAAACCTAGAAACCTAGTCAACAGGGCACCCAAAGCAGAGCCGTTGGTATTCGAGTACGCCCCATTTACACTGTTTTACATGATGTGGCTAAATTCTAAACGTAAGCTTTAAAGGAACACGCCAACATTATGGGAAAATGCGATGGATACCAATTTCCTCTCTGTGGATGTTTTATATAAAAAATAAAAAGAAGAAAAAAGATTACTCTACATAAAAAATTTATCTATAGTACCTTTAACATTTCAAATATTTCTTATGACAGCAGGTGTCCTATACAGGGTTTGATGAAGAATTGATGAGACGAGGGCCGTTGGTAGCCTCTGTTTTGTATTTGTGTGCCACCAGGACGGGACCCCTCTCCTTGCTTCTCCAAAACAAATCCATTTGAGGTGCTGCCAGGGTGGTAACGGATGGAAACCTCTCCTTTGCAACAGGAAGCAGCAGAGTTTATGGGATATGCGGTCTTAGCGTCCGAATTATGCTACCAACCGCTCCGCAATGTTTCATTTATTTACAACAGTTATACCAAGCTATCACAACTGTGTGCAATAGTGTGTTTGTGTCCGTCGGTGAGCGTCTCTTCGTGAATGTCTTTGTGTCTCGTCTGTATGTATGTGTGTGTGTGTCTTTGTGTGTTCGTGTGTGTGTGTGAGTGTGTATATACAGTATACAGTACCAGTCAAAGGTTTGGACACATCTTCTCATTCAGTTCAATGAGAAAGTGTGTCCAAACGTTCAACTGGTACTGTGTGTGTGTGTGTGTGTGTGTGTGTGTGTGTGTGTGTGTGTGTGTGTGTGTGTGTGTGTGTGTGTGTGTGTGTGTGTGTGTGTGTGTGTGTGCGTGTGTGTTTCTATGACAACGCTCCTTGGTTAGAGTACAGCTGGTACACCGTTCTGCTCAGAGCTGGACCAAAGTTCCTGAAACAAACAAACAAAAAAACACCTTTAATTTTCACAAATAAAACAAACACACCCTGTCCACCACAAATAAAACAAACACACCCTGTCCACCACAAATAAAACAAACACACCCTGTCCACCACAAATAAAACAAACACACCCTGTCCACCACAAATAAAACAAACACACCCTGTCCACCACAAATAAAACAAACACACCCTGTCCACCACAAATAAAACAAACACACCCTGTCCACCACAAATATCACACACACGCCCTGTCCACCACAAATATCACAAACACACCCTGTCCACCACAAATAAAACAAACACACCCTGTCCACCACAAATATCACACACACGCCCTGTCCACCACAAATAAAACAAACACACCCTGTCCACCACAAATAAAACAAACACACCCTGTCCACCACAAATAAAACAAACACACCCTGTCCACCACAAATAAAACAAACACACCCTGTCCACCACAAATAAAACAAACACGTGCTGCAAACCTTTTGAGTTTCCCACATCGGATAGAAGACAAGAGCTTCTCCTTCTCGGCCTCGCTGGAGCACTGCTCATAGGCTGAGAGAAGACTAGAGAGAGAGAGAGAGAGAGAGAGAGAGAGAGAGAGAGAGACAGACAGACAGACAGACAGACAGACAGACAGACAGACAGACAGACAGACAGACAAAGAGAGAGAGAGAGCGAGAGAGAGAGAGAGACACACACACACAGGGGTGAGAGACAGAAAGAGAGAAGAGAGAAATGGGGGGGGTTCTACCTTTAACACATCCTGCGCCAAGAACGAGTTATGCCGTTTTTGGGATCAATATTTCATTTTTTCGCCATGGCATTCATAATTCATCCAGCCAACCTCCGGACTCCAGCGGGCGGGACCCTGTATGAGATTGCAACGCCTCAATACCGCCACCTGGTGGATGGTCGGGCGAGTTACACTCTCGCCAAAACCGGAAGTGCCGATCGGTGCGTAGAGGAAATCCCTCCGGCAGTGATATCTTGTTACGTGGCTCCAGACAAACACTATAGTGCATTTGGATCGCTTTCTAAACTTAATAATCTATATGATTTCGGCGTTTATTGCGCCATACAAACCGGAAATGGATGTAGGAGATCGGCGTCAAATAATTGGGATCTTTTTCCTCCAGTCTCATCGGCAAACGGTAAGAGGACAGTAACGTTATTTTCAGCCCGATTGTTTATTAATTTCACTGCAAACCATCTGATCAATATATCAACCCATACTAAATAAAGCCGTTACTGACGATCAAGGAATTATAAACGACCCCCCCCCCCTTTCCTTCACGCATGATGAAACGTATATGATCGGTATACATTATGTTTAAATTTTTTAATATAGCGTGTATAGGCAAGAAATGCCAATCGATAATTATATGCGTCAGGGCCTATAACTCTCGTTTTTGGAATTACTGCTATACTGTCTAAAAACACTTATATTCTAGACGGTATTAACACAACAATGTATGAATGAAAAAATATAACGTTCCCACATCCTGAACGATAGATAATCGATGTTGAATGGGCCATAGTAATGTCAATATAGCAATACAATTTTAAAAGTTATAGCCCTGCAAAGAAGGTAAACATCTCCATAGGCTTTCAACGGTGGCAGACTGGGTATATTGATGGATATAACCCATGGCGCCCAATGTGTTAAAGGAATACATTGGACCTCATTCACTAACATTCTCGTAAGTTTCCTCGTAAATAACCTTGTAAGAAGTTCGTAAGAGGAAACCTACGATAGTCCTCCTCCGGATTCCTGAATGTGTGGAGAAGTGGTCTCGTACACCTGAATTTGCATACAGAAATGCCCCGCCAGCTCCTTATAAGGGCATGAAATACCATGTGCAAACTGATTCAACAGCTCCTTATACCGGAAGGCAGAGGCTAAACATTGCATCTGGGCTGTGCTGACCCCCGTATTCAACAGGTAGCGCGGAAGCGATTTGCGACTGATCAAAATTTTATTAGATTAGATTCAAATGTATTGTCATTATACAGCACAAGTACAATACAACCTATGTTACGTACGCTAGTGCGTCGTTGCTAATAAACTATAGATTTATAATATATATTAAATATATAGGCTACATGAAAGGAATGGGGTGTACTGAGAGCAAAATGTAGATGTGTCCATTCTATTCCACTATAGCTATATTTGCACGATTGAGTTTAGTTCTTATTTATTCATGTGTTTATTCACTGTCGTTTGTAGGGCTTTTATTTATTTTCAGACATCACGATGCATCGTTGCTATAAATGTAAAACGTTATTTTTAATGATACAAATATTCATAATCGTATTTATTATTATAACACATTTATTTGCTTTGGTTTTTAAACAGTTTTGAGAGACCTGCCTTTTTTATGTGACATATTGTATATGTTTTTATTGTGTGCTTTTATGTTTTTATCTTATGTTGTGGGACTTGTACAGCACTTTGGTCAACTTTGTTGTTTTTAAATGTGCTTCATAAATAAAGTGGATTGGATTGGATTGAATTCCGAGGATGTCTGTAGAATCGACGTGAACCCAATCACCATGATTCTCCTGAATGAAGTTAAGAACACGGCGCACACCAGTCTGTCTGACTTACGACTGCTTTTCCGCGCTCGTAAATCCTGCTCTTAACGAGTGAGTCCCAGAGAAGGAACCGTTCGAGAACAGCTATATCCAGTATAGCTGCAGCCTTGATGTACTGTGTGTTACCTGTGCAGTGTGCTGTATCTCTCCAGTATAGCTGCAGCCTTGATGTACTGTGTGTTACCTGTGCAGTGTGCTGTATCTCTCCAGTATAGCTGCAGCCTTGTCTCCTGACAGACCACTGATCTGCATCAGCTGCCTAGCAAACACCTCTTTGACGGTCTGACACTACAGAGAGAGAGACAGAAAGACACAGAGACAGACAGACAGACAGACAGACAGACAGACAGACAGACAGACAGAGACAGACAGACAGACAGACAGAGAGAGAGAGAGAGAGAGATAGACATTGAGAGAGAGCCATAGAGAGAGAAAGTGTACAGGCACACTAGTCTCACACTGTTCAGACCTTTCATCGCTCTAGCACTGTACAGGTGCAGAACAAAGGTCTGACAGAAATATCCTTACACTTAGGAATAGGGGGGGGGGGGCATTCATACAATCATCGTGGGCGGGGCTAACCTCGAGGGTCAAGGGAGTAGTGCGGAATGGGAGGAGAATTAATGGGAACGATTAACGGATAAGCAACATCCTGAGGGGAGCTCCCGTAGCTCACCGCATATCTCGGCGCTATGTCTGCGTCGGGGAAAACCGTGCTCGTCACGGATCTGGGGGACACGAGTTCGATTCCCGGACCCGCCGTCATTTCTCAGAATGTCTTCCCCTGCTCTACATCCCATTTCAACCTGTTTCTGTCGGTCATGCTTGACCAGAAAAGCGATAAACGCTAAAAAAAAAAAAAAAAAAAAGCAACATCCTGTAGGTCAGACACTTGAGACAAAAGAGATAGAGAGAGATGGTTCTCACACACACGCGTCGCGCACATGCACACCTTGTTCTTGACCGCCCCGTGGTTGAACTCAGCGAAGGAGATGAGGGAGCAGGATGGTCTGTTGTCTCTCCTCTTCCTCCCTCCTCTCTCATCTTCCTCATCCTCAGTCACTCCGTCCCCCTCCAGCTCTCTGGAGCGACAGATTAGGGTCTGATTCTGCAGGAGGAACGGAAGAAAGAAAGAAAGAAAAAAAGAAAAAAAGAAAGAAAGAAAGAAAGAAAGAAAGAAAGAAAGAAAGAAAGAAAGAAAGAAAGAAAGAAAGAAAGAAAGAAAGAAAGAAAGAATACACCAATGTGTTTATTTGACACCAATACAGGCATCCTAGTTTCCCCTCTTGGTGTGTGTGTGTGTGCGTGTGCGTGTGCGTGTGTGTTACCTGGTACAGTTTAGTGAGGTATCTGGTCATGACAGTGAGGTAGGCTACAGACTCTTTGACATCTTGAACCCTCTTCACAAAGAAACCATCCACCACCTAACACACACACACACACACACACACACACACACACACACACACACACACATGACATGAAATATTCATGCACAAACACAAATTAATGAATGGATAAACAAATGACTAGGGAGATATTGAGGAAGGGTACACATTTGTACACATTTGTACATACATGTGTGTGTGTGTGTGTGTGTACCTGTGTGTTGACTATAGCCTGCTGCAGGGTGGTCTCGGGTAAACTCAGGTGGGAGGCTGCAGTGCCACATTCCTCCACCAGGTAAATGGGTTTGTGCAGACCACACCTCTTCAGACGGAACTGGTGGAGGATGGATGGAGAGAGAGGAAGAGAATACAGTTTTAACAGCATTTATTGACACACAGTAACACACATACAACCGGTAGCTTCAAATCAATACAGACTGATTCAATAAATTAAGTATAGTTAACCCACCGTAATACATGTAATACATCCACAAAAATACAGACTGATTAAATACATTAACACTTTGATTGCCGGAAAATGCTTTTTCACGTCATTCAGAGCCATGCTAAAGGTGCCGAGGACGCCGTAACTCGTCTTTGATATCAATATTTCAAAAATCTGTGATCGAAATCATATTTTCTTTCCGGAGCCCTGAGATGTGCTGGTGGGCTCCCACCAACTGTCTAACGGTTCGAGAGCGCCATCTGGTGGCCGATCGGCAGATTGGCCAAGAGGGAGGGGCGCCCCAAACAGGAAGTGCTCATCCATATGAGCTCCGGGCACTCGCGTCCGGTAGCCGGACTCCATCTCAACACACTGGATGATCAATCGCTCGCCCTAACTCAATAAACAACATTATTTGGACGTATATAGTATTATACAAGCTGGAAATCGTTCATCAGGATAAACATCCCATAATCGAAAACGGTCTACACCACGCTGATCGTCCAACGGCGCGAGGAAGATGCGGTAAGATTCAGCGTTATTTTTGAACGTTGTTACGAAGGATCAGATTAAACCGAATATATATATTTATTTATTGATATATATTGAATAGTATTTGTATATCGTTTGATATCCCTTGTATATTCCTTGTACATATACACGGAATATCCCTTTAGCCTACTATAGCCCATAATAGTTCATTCTCCTATTGGACAAAGGACCAGGCGCCAGGGGACCAGCCCCCGGAGCCAAGTTCAAAGTTACCGACAAGACATGTCTGTACTAGCCCCGGCCCTGCGCAGGGATACGGCGACAGAAATGAGAGTGGCACTATTTGTTCACCGTGCATATAAATATAGCGCAGGTGGATACAGAAGTTAGTTAACCTAGTTTGTTACCCACTAAGTGAAGCCTCACCCACGATACGACGTGCGGTGAAGTATGGCCTGTTTGGCCCCAGAATAGCATTGAGACCGCGTGCGAATTAATAACTGAATTGTCAGAGTTTGGCACTGTACCGTCGAGTGCGACGTATTTCTATTAAGTTAATAATAGTCTATTGTGTATGGTGCATCGTGCGGTTAGAGTTCTAAAGTGACCAGCATCTCCAACGCTTCCTCGTGTTAGCTAGATTCTTATCCAGGCTGGGCCGACCACATGGCGCTTTCATCCGAGGAGATCTAGGCGAGGACCGAATGGACATGTACACTGGATTACCTACCCGACGACTGCTTAGCCCTTTGCGGCTGGAATATATATTTGCTTTGGAACTGTGATTTGTGGAGCGGATAATCGCCGACGCCTGTGAGTGTTGGATTTACCCCCGAGAGGAGTCAAGGTCGAGTCGGCGCTCAGAGAGCCTGAGGCCGCCTAGTTTTCTTCTTCACTGTGGAGCTACAGCCTACAAGAGAACCAAGCTGTATTCGTCTGCGGATCAAGAGTCTATATCGCACTATCGTCTTCTGTACTCGAAGTCTCCCTAGATATCGTTGACCAGACGTTCTACTACCGACAGCTCTCCTACCCCCCCTGCCGGCTTACAACCGGGAGGACCCCTTCCAGTATATCCCGCTATATCATTAAGTGTACCATAGATATAATTCCCTAAGAGCCAGGTTGTATACTTGCCTCCTGCGTAACCAGAGAATGGACATTCAGTGTTGATTTGCCTACGAATACTCATTTGCCTTACAAGTGCAATCAAATGTAATATAAGTATCATATGTACCTTTTGCTCCATTAAATACTTGATTAATACCTTTGACTGGAACCGATTTCATTGTGGGAAGTGTTCATCATATTCATATATTGTGTACTGTATGGCCAGTAGTTAAAGTACATAAAGCGGTAGTGGTTTAATGATACCATACTTATCAATACAGTCAGGGAATTGTACCCCTCAGTTACGTGTTCCATATAAACTGTTATGATGAACATATGACCCACACTAGATGAATGATATACCGCTGCCCACAGAATTATAAACGATCCCCCGCCCATCCGGTCATCATCAGATCATACGTAGATCATTCTAGAAGTACGTCCAATTGAAATTTTTTATATCGCCCCGATTGCCATCAAACTGTATTTCATCATCAATATAATGCATTTGGGGCTATATATCACGTTCTGGAGAAAGCTGCAGAAAGAGATGAAAACATACTTATACATTAGACCATACTTTACTATGAATATGTGAATGAAAAAGTTTAACGTTGCTACACAATGAACAATACATATAGGACTTTGAATGGGCCCTAATAATGGCAATGTAGCAATAGAATTTAAAAAGTTATAGCCATGCAAAGAAGGGGTACT
Organism: Notolepis coatsorum; assembly: GCF_963971535.1. NCBI lineage: Eukaryota > Metazoa > Chordata > Actinopteri > Aulopiformes > Paralepididae > Notolepis > Notolepis coatsorum. The sequence goes on along the minus strand of NC_140165.1, from coordinate 96,175,415 downwards.
TCTCCATAGACAAATAGAGCTGGCAATCTGTGGTATATCATGAATTTAACCCATGGCAATCAAAGTGTTAAGTACAGTAAACCTACCGTAATACATCCACAAAAATAGAGACTGATTAAATACATTAAGTATAGTAAACCTACCGTAATACATGTAATACATCACACACACCTTTTGCTCTCTGAAGCGGCCATCAATGATGCTGCCACACAGGTCATCAATCCTTTTTCTCTCTATGATGTAGTCGAGGACCAACTCCCTTCCTGATGGAGCGCGCAACTGACCTAGAGAGAGAGAGAGAGAGAGAGAGAGAGAGAGAGAGAGAGAGAGAGAGGGGTGAGTTAGTGAGAGATGAGAAGGTGAGATTATAAGAGAAGAAGAGAGAATAGGAGAGGAGGGAAGAGGAGGAGAAAAGGAGAACAGAGAAGAGCAGAGAAGAGAGGACTTTGACTTTCGATATTCTTTATTAGAACATCTCTACTTAAAAAAAGCCCAGTAGACAAAAAACCCTCACGACATCTTCAGAAAACCAACCTTCACCCACACACTGCAGGAAGAAGAGAAGAGATAGAGAAGAGATAGAGCAGTATAGAAACAGAAGAGTCAAGAATTGTGTTCCATGGTTGATAAGGAAAATAATGAGCAATGGCTCCCCCTAAAGGACAGGTATAGTACAGCGTTTAAGTCTTTGGACAGTGACATGTTTTGTTGCTTTGGCTCTGTACTCTTCTCCAGCACAACCAAATGTTACATAACAAGTAGACTTTATTTGTAAAATAACTTTTGGTCCCCTAAAATTGGGGGACTATATATAAATCCAAAGGTTTATGGACTACACTGTATAATGTCTGCTGAGGCAAAGCTGACAAAGGTTTGTGTTAATCCTATGTGTGTGTGTATTTCTGTATGTGTGTGTGTGTGTGTGTGTGTGTGTGTGTGTGGGTATAGATGTGCGTTACCTGGTACAGGCGCAACCTTTTCTCGGGCCACCCAGAGGAAGTCTCCGACGTTTAACTTCCTGATGTCAAAGGTCACACCATTCCTCTGTAGCTCCTTCACTAGCTCCTGCTTGCAGTTATGACTACCACTACACACACACACACATTACTGTTATTCTGTAACACTAATTAGCTTGCACATACACAGAAACACACAAAGTTCAAATATACACACACTACATGCTAAATAACACATATGTACTGTATATACAAAAGCATGAATAATAATTACTGGACATTGTAAGAGCATTCTGCTTCATTTGCCTACCTAGTGATTTCAATGTCCCCACTAAGCAAGCTCTCATAACTGCATGGGTATTCAGTCGGTCGGTCGGTCGGTCGGTCGGTCGGTCGGTCGGTCGGTCGGTCGGTCGGTCAGTCAGTCAGTCAGTCAGTCACACAGACAGACACACACACACACACAGACAGACAGACAGACACACATACCCGGTGGTCTCAATAAAGTCGACACAGAGGACAATCTCATAGCTGCCTGGTAACAGACATTGCCCGTTGGGCCTTCTGTTGCTGCTCTCTGAGGCCTGGGCCTTTCCTGGGCAGTTCACCCCAGCCACCTCACTCCTGGTCTGGGAAAAACCAGCTGGCTGGACAGGTTTCTGAACGGGGCTAGTGGAGATGAGGAGAGAAATGAGACAAATGTTGCTACTTGATATATGAATGCTCTGGAATATATTATGTTTAACTCATTGCCCATGCGTTGAACGCCAAAAACGAGTATACTAGTTTTTATGTTTTTTTTTTATTATTATGATACTAAACAGTCCTCCGGACCTTGTGTGTGATCCTGTTAACACTTTGGCGACCGCTGGGACCCGTCTAATATAGTGGTTGAGGACCGGGGAATGTAAACAGACGTGACCCTGTTTGTAGAGCTATATCTATACTTTATAGTATTGCTATCTGTCCATTCTCATTGTCAATTGAGTTCATAAACCGTCCCTTCAAAATGGCTTAAAGAAAAAAAAAATGCATCGGTAGGTTGTCATTTTATAGCGCCGTGAATATAAGCTTTATCGCAGATTTTGTCTCATATATTTTCTGGAAAGCTAGTTATGGAGCTAATAACTGCTAACGTTATATTCAACGGCATTTCCGTTTTATATATGCTAAAGAAATAACACAAACTGCATATGATCCGGGCTGTCCCAGAGCATGTATGCATGAAAGGGGGGGGGGGGCGGGGGACGTCGTTTAGTATTATTGATTACCAATACAGTGTCCGTGTAACTAGCCACATTCACTGCTAGGCTGCGTGCGTCTCACAGCAAGCTCCGATCCGGCTGTAATTTAGGTGAATAAGGTCTTACCGTCAGCCCGTGGGATACCCCCCAGCATTTCCCCGTCCTCGATCGGCATCTGGTAGATCGATATGTCCATTGGCTGATGATAAATCCCATTATTCCATGGTGAAATCTGCGATTCGAAACGTGATCCACAATACATTGTGTTGTTTCAGGATCCGGGTAATATGAAACTGATGGAAAAAAAAAGTTTTCCATTCGCCCACAAGGCATACTGCAGTGGAGCGATGGCGCCCCTAAGAGGATCTGGCCGGTATTGCATGTTCTCGATTTAACAGACAAGGGTAGATCTGCAGAGCCGGTCGGGGACCTTGATCCGGTTATTAAAATGCAATAACAGCAATAACAAATGCCACGGCTATATACATGTCTCTGGTCCACAACGCATGGATTCGAAACCCGTATATATACGTGGCCGGTCCCCATTGTGTTAACCCTAAAATATTTAGAATTGAAATGACGATCGAATCCCGATAGGTGGCAGTCTTGCCTACCTTTTGAGTACATCTGGGCTAGTTTCCTGTGGGGGGGGGGGGGGGGGGGGTTTGCTCTCTGGCCACAGTAGCCAGCAAACTGCCTTGGCAATGGCGATCGCGTGGAGCGAACTATTGGAGATTATTATGAAGAGGACAAAAGGTGACGATCCATCCATAAGGTTCGTTTTCACAAGACTACGTTGGACTCAGCACTTCTGGTAAATCATAAAAATACTAAAGTCAAACCGGCCGAGGATGTAACGTTATCTGTTCACCGCTCCGTGGTAGTCGCCGCCAGAGCCAACTAACGTTATTTATTTAAATTGTTCTAGTTCAGACTCAGACACTTCGGACCAAGAGTGGACGGGGTTTGGCAGACCTGCTGACCAAGGTAACCTCTATTTTACCGAACCCCATCCTAAAACATGCCTTTGTGATCCCAGCCTCAGAAAACGAGTCCGACGAGTATGGCGAGGGAACCCCCCCCCCCCCATGGTGGCTTTGTGAATAGAACAATTCTATGTATGGTCATGTTACCTTTGACCTGGAAATAATATAGGTGTCAGACGAGCAACAAGCACGAACGACGCATGCTGCGCACAAAACACACAATATCTCGCGTTCTAGGAAATGAGAATGGATTATTTTGAAACGGGATGCTTTTTAGCCTGGGATTGCGCAGGAACTAAGGTATGTAGAAATAAACGGTTTGTTCCCTGTTGGAGTATAAATATTGCCTTTCAAATGAGCCATACTATTGTCTCCATAGCTATGATATACGATGGGTCTGCATTGCAAACATCGTCAAAATGGTCTGAAACGCTGGCGCCAGATATTAAAGATGGAGAAACAGTGTGGCAGTCAATGAGTTAATTAGGCTAATTCACAAAACAAAGTTATTTAACATACATGCTTGTTTTTTAGTGATAAACCGATGAATGAGTTCAGCCGATATCTGGCATTTGGAAATAACCGGATTGGTGGATATCGGCGGGCCATAAAAACATTAGCGCTCCCCCTTGTGTCAATCACGCAGGTGTCAATTTTTTTTCCAATCAATTCATTTAGTTTGATACATGTGTAACAATGTACAACAAACAATAAGTAGAGTTCGGAGTGCAGATCTACAAAAGAAAAGAAAATACTTTTTTTTGTCCCATGTGTTGATATCAAAGTGCTATTATACATTTTTAGGTAGTCATCTACCTTTTTCCCCTTTTTAATAAAACATCCACAGAGCTTTTAGAAAGGTGCAGAATATAAGTATTGCTTTTCCCCCCAAAAAACGATTAATTAATGAATTTATGAAAGTCATTTATCCAAAATGAATGTTGTTGTTTACATGTTGCAGGCATGTGTCCCCTCCCTTAGTTCCCATTTCCCCACGTGGAATGCACCGGATTAGATAAATGGCACGCTGGTGCTCTAGTGAGACAAGAAACACAAATATTAAAAAAGACACACTGAAAACCAAATACCACCAAAACAAATAAGAAGAATAATGATGATTATATTGTATATTTTGTTCGCCCCTCGTGCACTCACTCTCTTCTTCTCTCCACTTCAGCCACCTCCTCCTCTTCTTCACTGGTAGTCAGGTCCACCACCCCTGGGCCTCCTTCTCTTCTCTCCTCCTCCTCCTCCTCATCTTCTCCTTCACTCCTCCCCTCCTCCTCCTCTCCATCCCTCCCTCCAATGGTCTCCTGCCCTCCGTTGATCCCACGCTCTCCAGACTCCAGCCGTTCTGCCAGAGCCAGGCCCTCCTCTGTCAGAGAGTACCTGAGAGAGGGGGGGGGGGGGGGAAAGGTTGAGAGCAATAGGGAAGAGAGGGGAGGGGGGGTGAGGGAGAGAAAGGTTGAGAGCAAGAGGGAAGAGAGGGGAGGGGGGGTGAGGGAGAGAAAGGTTGAGAGCAAGAGAAGAGAGGGGAGGGGGGGTGAGGGAGAGAAAGGTTGAGAGCAAGAGGGAAGAGAGGGGAGGGGGGGTGAGGGAGAGAAGGGTTGAGAGCATGAGGGAAGAGAGGGGAGGGGGGGTGAGGGAGAGAAAGGTTGAGAGCAAGAGAGAAGAGAGGGGAGGGGGGTGAGGGAGAGAAAGGTTGAGAGCAAGAGAGAAGAGAGGGGAGGGGGGGTGAGGGAGAGAAAGGTTGAGAGCAAGGGGGAAGAGAGGGGAGGGGGGGTGAGGGAGAGAAAGGTTGAGAGCAAGAGGGAAGAGAGGGGAGGGGGGGTGAGGGAGAGAAAGGTTGAGAGCAAGGGGGAAGAGAGGGGAGGGGGGGTGAGGGAGAGAAAGGTTGAGAGCAAGGGGGAAGAGAGGGGAGGGTGAGGGAGAGAAAGGTTGAGAGCAAGAGAGAAGAGGGGAGGGGGGGTGAGGGAGAGAAAGGTTGAGAGCAAGAGGGAAGAGAGGGGAGGGGGGGTGAGGGAGAGAAAGGTTGAGAGCAAGAGGGAAGAGAGGGGAGGGGGGGTGAGGGAGAGAAAGGTTGAGAGCAAGAGGGAAGAGAGGGGAGGGGGGGTGAGGGAGAGAAAGGTTGAGAGCAAGGGGGAAGAGAGATTGAGAGAGAGAAAGTTGAGTGCTTGCATGTGAATGTGTAACTGTATGCCAGTATATAATATCTCAGTCAGTATGTATTCCAGTGTGTGCACTTGTGTATGTGTTTGTGTGTGTGTGTGTGTGTGTGTGTGTGTGTGTGTGTGTGTGTGTGTGTGTGTGTGCTTGTGTGTGTGTGTGTGTGTGTGTGTGTGTTTGTGTTGTCTCTACCTTGCAGGATTGTGAGTCTTCATCACCAGGTTTCTCTTTGTCAGAGTAGAGACTGAAGACCAGGCGGTGTACTTGCTACCTAGATCTGGCTAGAGAGAGAGAGAGCTCTGTTCACCCATATCTTCATTCTAGTCAGGATTGGGGGGTGTAGTACACACAAGCAGACACACACAAGAGGGGAATCTTAAAGTTACCCCAAAACCAAAAGTGAGAGAGAGAGATTGCAATGGCCAATGATCACCCAAGACATATTTTAATACCAGGTCCGAACAACTATGTGAAATCAGTGATTCAGATGGAAACAAATGGGTAGCCCAGGCCTACCACTAAAAACAAGAAATCACATGAAGATATGCGACCAAATACATCCTTGAAATGACTTTGAATGTGCGAGCGAATGATAGTGAGAGTACTTTCAGATACAATGCAACACAGTGAAGACACGCTAGGGCTAAATGTAATCTAGAGCATTCATAGCTAATCTATTTCATATTCATTGTAAAGACATTTTACAATGAATACATTTGCTCAATCATGAACGAATTCCTCTATTCTCTAGAGTCCAGAGCAAAGCTGCGTCTGTTTGCATCTTTCCATTGATATTGAATGGATTCGCTCCGCCTCTAAATGTAATCTCACGTTGTATTTGAACATACTGAGAGAGAGAACCTGTGTGTGTGTGTGTGTGTGTGTGTGTGATGTGTGAATGTGTGTGTGTGTGTAATCCATTTACCACCGTGAAGGACTTGTCACAGAGGTGCTGAGCTTCAGTCTGTAACTCAATCTTAAACATGAAGTCTTTATTCCCCGGGATCTAGAGAGAGAACACAACAGGACACGTCTACATTTAACTCTTAGCTTTTCAAATTGGCACAGATTTTCCACCTTAATCCTACCGTTCTGTTGAGAGGAGGACGTGTGAAAATCAGACATGTACCGTGTTCTAGTGACAAGGACCAGGAGAACTGCTACCAATTTTATAAAAAATATATCTCTTTCTAGCATCAAAATTATGAAAATGACAAGTGGAAATAATGTACGTGAATTTTTGTTGCCGTTGTTATTTAGATCGTTATGAACGCATTTCAACAAGTGACTAATTTACTGCCATACATTTCAATGAGCGACTCATTTACTTCCATACATTTCAACACAAGGAAACTATGGGGGCGGCTAAGTGGCGCAGTGGGCAAGGCGCTCGCCACTAACACAGGAGATGCTGGGTTCGAGCCCAGCTCTCTGCATTGCTACCAGCTTGGCTGGTCGTTCATACTAACACAATTGGCAGTGTTAGGGGTGGGAAAGCTGGTGGGTGGGGATCGGACGTTGTGGACAGCGACTCCTACAGGTCGGTTGGTGCACCTGTACAGCAGAATCAGGAAGCAATGGGGGCGGTGTGTCCCTCCCACGCGTTACTCCTCACCACTGAGAGATCGCGCTGTACAGGTGAAAAGATGCGACGGCTGCCTCCTCGTGTACCGGAGGGGACACGTGATGCAAAGCTTCGTCCACATTGCAGCTGACCAGTGGGAGGCAAGGTCTAGAAACGTTCGAGACAGGAGAGGGGAGAATTGAAGGGAGAATTGGCGAGGCGAAATTGGGATGGGAGAAAAATAGAAAAATAAGGAGAAAAAGTGGATAAGAAAATAAAAACACGGGGAGCTCCAGTAACTCACCACGTACCGCGAGTGCTATTTCAGCGCCGTGGACAACCGCGCTCGCGCGGATCTGGGGCTGAGCGCGTTCGAATCCCGGACGGCAGCCGTGTCTTTCCCCCCCATCTGAACCCTTTCAGCCTGCTTCTGTCGGTCGAACTTGACCAAGTATGAATGCGACGAAAAAAAGCGATAAACGCTAAAAAGAACCAGCTGACTGGTCAAAGTTTAAAAAAAATAAATAAATAAAAACACAAGGAAACTATGGTGTATCTGAGTCACGGAATCACACGTCTGTAATTACTAGGGGTGGGGGAAAAAATCGATACGTAGTAGTATCGCGATACTTTGCGTGGCGATACTGTATCGATACAGGGACGCCAAGTATCGATATTTAATTATTCATAAGAAGATTTTTATAAAGATTTTGTATAAGGAAGTTTCATTGTTAATTTCAATACCTGTAATAGTACAGTAGTCCACACACACACATGGAATATGACTGTAATACAAACAGTTCAGTTTGTCAGGTACATGCAACACAGATTATAGTGTTTACATCTGTCTGCTTAAGAAAATACCATGTTCTGCAATAAAAATGATTGAAGTGAGATGAACTGACTGAACTTTATTTTATTAGATAAAAACATGTTGACAAAGTTTTACTTTGCAGTTGAAAAAAGGTAATAAATAAAATTTGAGCAAAAGAAAAAAAAAGAAAAAAAATATATATATATTGCAACATTTTCAACGTATCGCGATATATTTAGTATCGCGATACTATCGTATCATGACGCAAGTATTGCGATAGTATTGTATCGTAAATTTTCTATAGCAAAGTTTTACCATTGAAGTCAATGGAACACTTCCGCATCTTCCCACCCCATCAACCAGTATGGTCGCTGTGTGAATAAAGTCAATTATGACACGTGACACGAGGACTTGTTATTTTCTGACATGGACAGAGTGCGAAAGTGTGAAAAAGAAAACAGTTTCTGCCTGATCCGAATATTATTATTTTATTTTTAAAAGAGCATTTGGGTTGTTACTTGTTTTGACATTTTCAAAGGTGTTTGATATGTATGTTAACCCATTGAAACCGGGAAACACATTTGTGTGTATATGCAGGCTATATAATGCATTATTAAAAGGCGTTTTAGGTCTAAATGGGCTAATTGATGCTCCTTCATATAACAAAATAATTGAAATGGCATTTGGACTTGATTTTTCATGCAACTGAAATGACAAGCTGTTCAAAATAAACTCCTTCTCGTGTAGCCTATGTCTGCATTTTGAATGAGGGAGGGGTGAGGGGTTAGCTGGCCAAGTAGTTTGAATTCTAGAAAGTGGACCGGGCAGAAAATGTATTGGGAACCCCTGAAGTAGAGTGTGAGAAAGAGACAGTACCTGTGACTGCCTGTAGAGGGTGAGAAAGAGACAGTACCTGTGACTGCCTGTAGAGAGCGAGAAAGAGACAGTACCTGTGACTGCCTGTAGAGGGCGAGAAAGAGACAGTACCTGTGACTGCCTGTAGAGGGTGAAAAAGAGACAGTACCTGTGACTGCCTGTAGAGGGTGAGAAAGAGACAGTACCTGTGACTGCCTGTAGAGGGTGAGAAAGAGACAGTACCTGTGACTGCCTGTAGAGGGCGAGAAAGAGACAGTACCTGTGACTGCCTGTAGAGGGTGAGAAAGAGACAGTACCTGTGACTGCCTGTAGAGGGTGAGAAAGAGACAGTACCTGTGACTGCCTGTAGAGGGTGAGAAAGAGACAGTACCTGTGACTGCCTGTAGAGAGCGAGAAAGAGACAGTACCTGTGACTGCCTGTAGAGGGTGAGAAAGAGACAGTACCTGTGACTGCCTGTAGAGGGTGAGAAAGAGACAGTACCTGTGACTGCCTGTAGAGGGCGAGGAGGACAGCGTATCCCCCGGATCTCTTCTGTGGTATGTACTCCCTCTTCTTCCTCCCCCCTCCTCCCCCTGTTTTCTCCTTCACCCCATCCCCCACGGGTTTCTTCTGCAATGATAGATGGATTAAAAAGAAACAATTAAAAAAAATATATAAAATACATTTGAACCTTTATTTACCAGGGCAGGTTCTCTGAGCACGGACATCCTGCTTCACACTGACAGTTCCACACATTCATACCTGAATATGTGAAGTCTGACACTGTTGACCACTAGGAGCTGCCCAGTACAACCACAGTCTGACACTGTTGACCACTAGGAGCTGCCCAGTACAACCACAGTCTGACACTGTTGACCACTAGGAGCTGCCCAGTACAACCACAGTCTGACACTGTTGACCACTAGGAGCTGCCCAGTACAACCACAGTCTGACACTGTTGACCACTAGGAGCTACCCAGTACAACCAGTCTGACACTGTTGACCACTAGGAGCTTCCCAGTACAACCACAGTCTGACACTGTTGACCACTAGGAGCTGCCCAGTACAACCACAGTCTGACACTGTTGACCACTAGGAGCTGCCCAGTACAACCACAGCCTGACACTGTTGACCACTATAGCTGCCCAGTATAACCACAGTCTGACACTGTTGACCACTAGGAGCTGCCCAGTACAACCACAGTCAGTACAGACACTATGTTGTGCAGTCACTATGACGTATTATATGCGGAGGTCCACTATTGCATGGTTTTAGTCTGTGTGGACTCCAGCGGAGTCCGGCCCGTGTACCGTATGTCTGGACTACGTCTGGGCCTTTAATCTCCTGAACAAACCTTTTTGGGAGCCAGGTTGTTGTTGTCTGATCTACCAGGAGGGGGCGCTCCTTTAGGCAGGGAGTGGATGGGCGCGTCTGGACCTGGAATAGAGGAAGACAGGGATGATTCAGATTCATTTATTGTCACGTCATTCAGTACCGTACAGCAAAAAAAGAAGAGTGAAATTCACTTTGTTGTGGTTCCTCGACCGTAGCAGCATCCGATATGATATAAATAAACTAGAATAAAAATAGGATAGGATAAAATAAGATAAAGTAACAGCAAGATGACTATGTACAGTTCTAAAAAAAGAGTGTGCAGTGTTGCAGATAACAGGATGCAGATATTACACTATATAAAATATAAATAACAAAATGGATATGTACAGTTCCAACAAGAAAAGTGTGATGTGCAATAATTAACAATGTGCAGATGAGAGAGGAAGGAAGAGAAAAGCTGCGTCCCGATTGGTCAGATGGGTTTACTCTCTACTTCTCTCTCACAGTTCTCTCTGTAATGATGGGTTTACTCTCTACTTCTATCTCACTGTTCTCTCTGTAATGATGGGTTTACTCTCTACTTCTCTCTCACTGTTCTCTCTGTAATGATGGGTTTACGCTCTACTTCTCTCTCACCGTTCTCTCTGTAATGATGGGTTTACTCTCTACTTCTCTCTCACCGTTCTCTCTGTAATGATGGGTTTACTCTCTACTTCTCTCACCGTTCTCTCTGTAATGATGGGTTTACTCTACTTCTCTCTCACCGTTCTCTCTGTAATGATGGGTTTACTCTACTTCTCTCTCACCGTTCTCTCGGTAATGATGGGTTTACTCTCTACTTCTCTCTCACCATTCTCTCTGTAATGATGGGTTTACTCTACTTCTCTCTCACCGTTCTCTCTGTAACCGCTCAGTCATGAGCAGTGTTGGAACTAACGCGTTACAAAGTAACGCGTTACAGTAACAGTTACTTTTTGCCGTAACTAGTACTCGTCTCTAACGCATTACTTTTTAAATTCAGTAACGCTGTTACCGTTACTAAATGGTTTGTTAGTTCGTTACTGCGTTCTTTTTATGTAGATTCATAGCGAGCGTCCTCCTGACTCCGTTTGATTTCGCCTGCGTTTGTTTTGTTTACAATAGAGAGTGTCTATTTCTTTCCGTAGCCGCATTTCTGGTTTCCGCATTTCTGATTGGCCACTGACTGACGTTCTCTGACGTTCTCTGACCAGAGAGCGTCAGTCAGTGGCCACTGGCCAATCAGAAATGCGGAAACCAGAAATGCGGCTACGGAAAGAAATAGACCCTCTCTATTGTAAACAAAACAAACGCAGGCGAAATCAAACAGAGTCAGGAGGACGCTCGCTATGAATCTACATAAAAAGAACGCAGTAACGAACTAACAAACCATTTAGCAACTACTTGGAGAGATAATTAATATACAACATGGAAACGAGATAAAGAACATGTTTGAGGGGCTGCTGGAGTCAGCTGGACTAACGTTACTACATCTCGACCACCGCAGACTTTGGTGAGTGCAATGTGTTCACTGAAACTCAAGTTGATCAACGGATTTTGACTGTACGAAATCTGCCAGGGAATCTCATAATACTAATCAAACAATATAAATATAGTCCTTTCATGCACAATTGATATCCTAACTATTCTAACGTTGCAATGCTTTGATTGATATCTTAAACAACGTTGCAAGATGGTTATAATGAAACGCTCCGGCGACATCAAGGCTGTTCCTTCAACCGGCGCACTTCTTATTATATCGACTCGGGACAACATTTGTTTGTGTCAGATTTGTGTTTGTATCTAGACCACATTGCTTAGCAGAGTTCGGTGATGTGAATGGAAACTGTCAAGTTGATCAACCGATTTTGAGTATCTGGGGCATGGGACTCGGGAGCAATCTTTTTTTTTTTTAAATAACTAAATAGTTACTTTTCACAGTAACTCATTACTTTTGGGTGTAAGTAACTAGTACAGTAACGAAGTTACTTTGAAATGAAGTAACTAGTAAAGTAACTGAGTTACTATTTTTCAGTAACTAGCACAACACTGGTCATGAGTCACGGTGCACATGTGTGGTGGTTTGTCCACCAAAAAAGCGTAAAAAGATAGAAAAGAAACTAGCAGAGCCAGAACGGTTCAACTCCCCTGGAGCCACAGCCAGCAGAGAAGCCGGTTTACTTTCGCTTTTAAACCAGCTGCAGCCTGAGAACTGGAGTGTGAGGGGATGTAACACTAAAGATGGCGGCAACGACAAAGAATTGCTGCAAAAAAAAAAAAAAAAAAAAAAAAACATACATCTGTTGTTTAACACTTTGATTGCCTAAGGCTAAATTCATGATATACCATCCCTTGCCAGCTCTATTTGTCTATGGAAAAGTTCCCCTTCTTTGCAGGGCTATAACTTTTTTAATTCTATTGCTAAATTGCCATTATTAGGGCCCATTCAAGGTCCTATATGTATTGTTCATTGTGTAGCAACGTTAAACTTTTTCATTCACATATTCATAGTAAAATATGGTCTAAAGTATAAGTATGTTTTCATCTCTTTCTGCAGCTTTCTCCAGAACGTGATTTATAGCCCCAAATGCATTATATTGATGATGAAATACAGTTTGGTAGGAATCTGTGCGATCAAAAATTTCAATTGGACGTACTTCTAGAAGTTTCTACGTATCATCTGATGATGACCGGATGGGTGGGGGATCGTTTATAATTCCGTGGGCAGCGTTATATCATTCATCTAGTGTGGGTGATATGATCATCAGAGCAGTTTATATCGAACACGTTCAAAAATAACGCTGAATCTTACCGTATCTTCCTCGCGCCGTTGGACGATGAGCGTGGAACTGAAATATTCCTATTATGGGATGTAGAAATACGCAATCTATTTCCAGGTTGTATAATAGTATATACGTCCAAATCATGTTGTTTATCGAGTTATTGGCAACGGATCGCTATGTATTGTGTCGAGATCGAGTCCCGGGACCTATAGAGAGTGCCCGGAAGTAATATGGACGATCAGCACTTCAACCACATAACTTCCTGTTTGGCGCTTCTGCCGATCGGCCACCAGATGGCGCTCTTGAACCGCTAGAGGTTTGAGAGGAGCTCAGAACTGTGTGTGAAGGCTGCGGATGGAAAATATGATTCCGATCACAGATTTTTTAAATATTGATATTAAAGACGAGTTACGGCGTCCTCTGCAACTTGAGCATGGCGGGGAAGGACGCCTAAACACGTTTTCGGCACTTAAAGTGTTAATAAAAACAAATTAAAAAAAAAAATATATATATTTTTTTAATACTTGATTTTTTTTTATCGAGTGATATATTGTTATCGATATCGTTATCGCGATATCATTTTTGGCCATATCGCCCAGCCCTAGTTTACTCTCTACTTCTCTCTCACCGTTCTCTCTGTAATGCCGTTGGAGTTTTTCATCCAGTATTTTGCAGATTCCGTCTCCAAAGTTCTGGAGGATCTTCGCCTCTCTGGCGTTCTGAAGAGGTAGAGGATACCTCTGTAATGAAGCGATGGCCTGTTAGGAAAAACATTTATATATTTAAAATTGTATATCTTCATCAGTTTTCCATTTAAAAAGGTAGAATCTGAATGAAAACATGGATTATTTCTACTTATACAACGGCATGCAAATTTCTCGATTCTGATTGGCCATTTACACGTCTTTATTGGCAACAATCCACGGTCCTGGGCTCAGGACCCGCCCACAACCGAATCACATATCACTCCCCGGCTCACTCCGGGAGAAAACAAGATCGCGGACAACAAATGGTTATGTTGAAAGCACCATAACGACTAAATATGAAGCGATTCTGTCAAGGGGAATGTGTTAGTCCTTTAAACAATGTTGGATGATGTAATTGATGGGTCTTGAGTCAATCTAGAACAAAAGAAAAATCGCGGATTGATTGATTGATTAATTGATTTAAATTTCTTCCTTCCTACTTTCTACTGACTGCAGCGTTCTCTCTCACACTGTCCGACGCTGGCGTACCCACAAACACACACACACACATACACACACACACACACACACGCACGCACACACACACACACACTGTGACACACACACACACACACACACACTCCTGTCTGCAACAGCGGGGGAGTCAGACTGAGAGAGAAGCAGCGCTGTTTTAAGTGAGCATGGTCTATTGAATTGATTGATTGGTTGATTGCTAATTTTATTACTGTACCCCTGGTTTCCAACTGGTTAAGTTTAGGCTAAAAGAAATAAATAAAAAAATAGGGCGAAGAAAACGTTTTTTTCCTATAGGGCAAAGAAAACGTTTTAATTTGTTTTACCTACTTTATATAGAAGCATCTAAGAATGAAGTTCTATGGAAAGTAGGTCTGCATTCCCTTAACAATTGTGTGTATTGAGCCGTACTGTATTGTACCCATTCTGCATCTGGTAATAAAATTTTCAATCAATCATTCCAATAATACACAGTTGGATGTGTTAGTTGGTTGGATGCACTTCAAGCTGCTTCCACATGAGGCAACTTCTCTCAATCATTCCAATAATACACAGTTGGATGTGTTAGTTTGGTTGGATGCACTTCAAGCTGCTTCCACATGGAGGCAACTTGTCTTTTTTGTAGTTGTGGGAACTACTTTTTCTGGCGGATGGTTTTTTCAATAAATCTTCGATTAATGTGTGTTTATTGTATAGAAATAAGGTTGGATGAATCTGGCAGTTGTATAAAAGCTTTACATCACGCGCAGGAGTGGTTTGTGACCAATAAACCATGCCTAGGGGGGTCTAACGACCCTTGGCTGCGCCTCGGGCCTAACGACCACCCCTAGGCATGGTTTATTGGTCACAAACCACTCCTGCGCGTGATGTAATGCTTAAATGTCTAACTGTCCATTATTCCATGCACCCAAGGTTCTGGTTTCCTTTGTACCTATAGCTGATGTAGACGAGAAGAGAATGCTGTGTGCTTTGCAGTGGTGGAAAGTACTGTACTTGAGTACAATTTCAAGCTACTTGTACTTTATGTGAGTATTTTCATTTTAGGGAACTTTATACCTTTACTCCACCACATTTCAAGGGAAATATTGTACTTTTTACTCCACTACATTTATCTGAACCCATCAGTTACTAGTTGTTACTTTGAAGAAACTGATTTTGCATAGAAAACACAATATATACAAAATAAAAAATGTATGAAGATTATATATTTTCACATTTGAAGCCTGTCAACAAGAGGACGTAATCAGGGCAGCATAACTGGACCACATACCACTTTAACACAACCTATAGAGAGGTAAATGGATACACAAGCGCCATGTAGAATGTGTATTTTTTTTAATAACTTTAGATACTTAAATACATTCAATAGCAAATACTTCTCTACTTTTACTTACAGTAAGTAGAATTTTAATGGAGGACTTTTACCAGAGTACTCATTTATCTGAGTATTTCTACTTTTACTTAAGTAAAGGAACTGTGTACTTCTTCCACCACTGGTACTTTGTCTGGCAACACTGTCCATGAGTGCATGCTTACCACTGTCAGTCTGCAACACTATATATACTATCACCGACATCTAAGAAGGGAGATCCCCCTTGAATGGCCCTTCTAAGGTTTCTCTCCTCCACATGGCCTGTGGTGCTTTTTTCCCTATTGTTAGGTTTTAGTGAGTTTTTCCTTACCTTCGCGTGGGGTATGTCTGGGAGTGTTTGCATTCATTTATTTGCATTTATCTTACATTTGTTGGACCTTATGGTGTTCTTGTTTTGTTCTTGACTTATTGTTACGTTTCTTCTTGACTTGTTTAAAGAAGACGTGTCCGGCCCATGGGGACATTAACGTGTGTTGTCGGGCCTTACAAATAAATTTGATTTGATTTGATTTGTCCATTTTTACTCTAGTCTTATATTCTAGTCTTAAATGATCAATAGGTGGTTGTAGATTTTTGGCAACATTTTAGATTCCTTATTATATCTTGACAGTAATCAATAGCACTCAAAAAACAAGACGTTTGACAAAAAAAACTTGTATCTGTTGTTCCGGCAAGGGGCAGGAGCTAAAACAACAACATCCAATCAAACGAACAACCAAGTCAAATGATTGGAATGAGCAAGCTGTCTATCAAACCCTCTAGTGACACACATTATTTGTATGTGCATAACAGTGCACACAGGCGAAGGCCTGCTGCTAAAACATAGCTGCCTGCTAGTTACCTTGGCTTTGTTGGAGGCATCTTAATGTGTTCTGATTGGGAAGGGCATTGTCGAATTCAGTTTAAGGATTCGAAAACATTTCTAAGTTCTGCCCAAAATCAACAGCCGCATATTGCTCCTTTAATGTCCACAGAACAATCATTATGGCTAAATTATATAGAAGAGGACTTCACTGCATAAGATGATGAGGATCCCAAAGGAACAGAATATAATACAGTAGAACATAATACAATAGAATAGAACAGAATACAATAGAACAGAGTACAAGATGATAGAACAGAATAGAATAGAGAATAATTATAGTTTATCATAATTGTATCTTGGTGACATTATATCTTTGCACACAGCTCTGTCATCTAAATGAAAAATAGCAACCACATATAACTTCAATTTATCTCAAAATGAGTCTTCAATATTTGATGGGATGTTAATTGAAAAGAACAGAGTTTTAGTTTGATCACACTCTAGTCTAAATGATCATGGAGTTCAATAGCAATTGGATTATTTATGGTGTGACTTTGCATACTGTTCACATAATATATATAATAAATATTCCAGGTAATTATCGCCACCAGCCCTAATTCCAACAGAATAGAACAGATTGCAGAATGTGTTACCCTCTGGTATGTATGTTGTGCCTTCTGTCCTCTCTCTCTGGCCTGGTCCCGTAGGTCAGTAAGCCACTGGAGGAAGAGAGGGTTTGGACAGGAAGGCAGGGCTCTCTTCCTACCCAGCCGAACAACCGGGTCTGAAGCTGGCATCCCTCTGTCAGTCAGAACGTTGTTAAGAAGAGAAAAGTGAAGAAGCCAGCAGCAAACAGACATGCAGGGGTTATGTCAGTAGTAATTACTATGTGATGGATGTAGCCCTGGGGTCAATGATAGCTATGATGAACCAAATGTATCAGACTAATGTATACTCTTCCATCTCTGGGGTTAGTGTTAACGCATATCAGACTAATGTATTGATTGATTGAAAACTTTATTAACAGATTGCAGAATGGGTACAATGGGTATAATACAGACCAGAGAAACACTTTCGTCCTGTTTACATCAGGGTCCCCCATTTTCAATTCATAATGACATTTATGACATACACATACAGACATATATATCATGACATCCATTATACAAGAATGTGTATATACCCCTCCATCTCTGGGTTTAGTGTTAACGCCTATCAGACTACATTCAACTGAACGCAAATCAATCAGATGGTGGAATTAGAAGACAGCTGGTTTTAAAAGGTCAGCAAAATTCACAGCAAAGTAACCAATAAGTGAAATAACAAAACAGCCAGCGTTGTTGTTGTTGACAGCTTACGATATCAATATCATAATACTAATGATTCCCTAGTACTTGTGCATGAGTTATTGACTTGTGTTGTTATTGACTATGTATGAGTTAATTTCGTGCATACGCGTGTTGTTTTGTTGTTGACTGCATCAATGTAATGTAACGTTAACTTTGATACGATGATTTGTCGTATGCAAGTTTGCAGAAACATGCGTTCAATTCAACAAATAAAGCAAAATAAAACGGGCGAACGTAATATATAAAGTTGTAGCAGTGACGCAGTTATATCTGAACTGTATAATGTGCATGAAAATGTACCTACCGATTCAATGAACTCGCTAACTACATAAAAAAGGCTGCCTTGTTGTTGTATTCAAGTGTGTTTGAAACGTTCTCTTCCTGGTGACGTGACGTAACGTAATGAGTCACATGGCCATGGGAACTTGACAGCCCAATAGTGACGCCTAGTGGCAACTGTAGGAAACAAACATTTCTATTTTCTTTATCAAAGTTGCTGTCGAGAGGTTTTGATTTTATTTGAAATCTTTATTTCGAACATGTAAATAAAACAAAATAAAACAAAAATAAATCATTAATCTCTAGCAATGAAATGGAAAAAAACGGGAAAAAACAAAAACAAAACAAAAAGAACAACTCAATTTACATGTTCGAAAAGGAGTAGGAAGAAGTATACACTTATTTAATCCTACCCCTTTTCCACTACTCAAAATTAATGTAATTCCTTACCGCCTGTGTCACTAGATGGGTAGAGCATGATGGTTCAGGTGTGTGTGAGTGTGTGTGTGTGTGTGTGCTATATTGCTCAAATATAAACAGCTGGAACGTACCATTTCACAGCTAAGCCAGGGGGATAAAGCTCCTGAGGTTTTGATAGTTCTAACAGCAGGCTACATCTCCACCAGATCCGGTGACCAATGGTGTGTCCGTGCTTTCTATAGACCACTACACTTCCGCGTTACATTGAGCTCATGGAGGAGAGAGCGGGGGGGAGAAAATGAATAAATGTGGATGAGAGCCTTGACATTATGTGGTTGTAGCTACGGGAAAGTGACTATAGCTCGGCAGAGAAAGTGCCGATCGACTTGGGATTGGTCTCTCCGTGTTCAGGAGACTCTATTTGGATCATGTCTCCAGCACCCCCACAGCCGTAGCTACAACCACTTAATGTCAAGGCTCTCATCCACATTCATTCATTTTCTCCCCCGCTCTCTCTCCCATGATTCCAGAATACCGGAAGTGTTGCGTGGTCTATAGTATGTTGGTTTCAAAGTTGGTGTCAAAGTGACAACAGTAACAGTCTAAAAGGACCCAAGTTTACTTCCTGTTGCAATGTCTGCTAATGCAGTAGTTGACAGGTATACAACACTTGGGTACCCACTGTTCCCGAGCAACAGAATTCTAGGGAAACCATCTAGACTAGAGTGAGAGACTTTCAGATTGGCTGGTCTCACTTAGGAGTAGGGATGAGTATCGAACTTGGTACTTTTAATGGTACCGACCAAATTACGTCTGTAACTCCCTCTACTTGCAATGATGACAGCGACACATTCTTGATATTACTGATTGGATTTATTTCAATCCGAACCGAACCGATTTGAATCCGAACCGTGAGAACTGTGAACAGTAAACACATACATGAAATACAATAAATCACAGATCAAACCATAACAACATACATCCATATTATCTCTACTTGTCTCGGAGTGGCACATGTCTTTGCAATGTTGTTAACCAACTGAACTTAACCTACAAGCACATTACGTCCGTCAATCATTGATGCTTAGCAAGCCTTTAGCTAGCACCTTAGCTACATGGCATGGGCCTACACATAGCAACATTTACAACCCCAAACGTACCTTATTGGCATGCAATACGAGAGGAAATTATGGACTGTAGCAGATTCTTCTTCTTCTTCTTCTTGCTTCTTCTACCCGAAAGGACTGGTTGTGGCCGAAACGTCCACTTATATAGGGACGTGAGCGGTTCTAGAATGTTCAGCTATGACATCATCACGAACGTTCCAGAATGTTGTGGCAGAGCTAATGTTCTAGCCTGTTCTACTATGACATCAACTTAAACTTAAACTGAACACAGAGGCAGTTACAACGTCGGTACTACAGAGTACCGATTCATGTCAGCAATCTGTGCCACATTGCGATACCTAAGACCCTCCTAGTTCGAAAATATTCCGAATTCCAATGACGCACAATTGTCATTTCATAATAACTACACAGACCAGCGTGAGCAACAGTCCAATGCGTCTAACATGCTTTGCATCCTCGCCATTCCTGTATGTCCAAGTCACG
Organism: Notolepis coatsorum; assembly: GCF_963971535.1. Classification (NCBI taxonomy): domain Eukaryota; kingdom Metazoa; phylum Chordata; class Actinopteri; order Aulopiformes; family Paralepididae; genus Notolepis; species Notolepis coatsorum. The sequence goes on along the minus strand of NC_140165.1, from coordinate 96,155,638 downwards.
GTAAAAACTGTACCGTTAGCTTCTGTGGGAAATATTTTCAGGCTTCAGAATATTCAGTTGACTTTGTGCTTACTTTATATTTACCTCATATCGATCAGGCCTCTTCTTAGTCCAGTGGCGTCTGTTTCAAGGCCAGGGCACATGTGCATTTTTGTTATCTCTGGGCAGAGCTGAATGGGGTATGGGAGCCAAAAACACATCGGCTATGCATTTGAACCTAGGTTTGGTGGGAAAATGCACAGATGCCGTGTTTGGAATTGGCCACCGGCCATACGCCTATGGACAGAGGGAGCAGAGTAATATTGAGGGCTATAGTAAGGGAAATATATGGAAATCTGCAAACTAAATCCTTACCAATCAATTTCTTCACTAATGTGTTTGTAAAGGTGTGTAGTAAGATGTATTAAAAAGTTGAAGTTCAAATCCTGTATGTTTTTTTCGTAACAACTGCTCAAAGTCGAGGTACCGAATACCGATTTTCGAAAAATCTAAAATGTTCTGTTTGGCCTTGGGTAACTTGTGAGGGGTCAAACTAGGGGGTTTTCATGATTCTGAGTTGATTGCAATAATTTATTTTTCATTCAAATCATTCCTTGGGAGCGGTTAGGTGGCGTAGCGGAGATTGCGTTCGTCACCAACCCCCGGAGACGCTAGGATTCGCCTGTTCGAATCCAGCTCACAGCTCCGGGGTTGTCACCAGCTTGGCTGGCCGTTCACACTAATACAATTGGCAGTATTAGAGGGTGGGAGAAGCTGGCGGGGTGGGTCCGGGTCGTTGTAAACAGCGACTCCTACAGTTCGGTCGGGGCGCCTGCTAAGCGCGGATAGGACCTGAGTGGGATAGTGTGACACGCTACGCCCTCTCAGAGAATATCCGCGCTGCCAGGTGAAAAGAAGCGGTGATTGGGTGGACGTGTGTCGGAGGAAGCACGTGGTAGCCTCCACTCTCCCAGACCGACTGTGGGGGGTAAGTGCGCAGCGACCAGGAAGGGGATTGGGAATTGGCATAACGACTAACATTGGGATGGGAGAAAATCGGAGGAAAATGGAGGGGAAAAAGATTAAAAAAAAAAAAAAAAAAAAAATCATTCCTTGGTTGAAAAAAGGCCACGCTCCCACTATTATATTTATATTCAAAAGTAGCTTTATTTGTAGTTACAAGTAGTTACAAGTGCTGATCACTTCAGGAGTCAATCTCTGAGTCTTCTCCAGACTCACCACCATCATGACCACAATTCTTGCATGAAATTCCTTTACAGACTCCACATGCTGAGATGCACTTAACGCCATTCCTCTTGCAGCTGCACCGCCGGTTGCTGCAATCTCCGTTACAGTTGCAGCTTGTGAACTGCAGTAGCTCCTCAGGAGCCATGGGGTCTAGTGTTGGGACTGGCTCATAGCCATGTACACCTAATGTCCATCCATAGTCACTGGGGTTCAGAGACATACTCTGCTGACCAGAGTGTATCGCCCGGAGTGAGGAGTAGCTGGTCTTGTGTCACAGAAGAGGCGAGCTCAGTAATGGGAAGAAATGTGATGGTGTTTATCCCTGTCCTAATACATCTTACTACACACCTTTACAAACACATTAGTGAAGAAATTGGTTGGTAAGGATTTAGTTTGCAGATGGGTCAAATATCTGATAAAATGCCCTTACTACTAGGGCATTAGCTCTGTACTCTCGCTTTCTGGAGACTCTCTTTCTGGCTATACTCTCTCTTTCTGGCTACTGTCTCTTTCTGGCTACTCTCTTTCTGGCTACTCTCTCTCTTTCTGTCTTTCTCCGCTTCTATCTTTAATCTCTCTTATTCTCCATCTATTCTCTTATTTCCTACTGTAGCCTACTTCTCTCTATCTCCTTCCTGGTTATTCTTTCGTCATATTCCGCTGTCATGTTAATAATGTCTTGTGAAGTGTTCCATGGACCACCCCACGTAAATATGATGTAATTATGATTTTGATATTTTCAATAAATACAAGACATATTGGTTGAACTCTTCTATGTCTAATGATTTATATTATTCTGTTTTAACCCTGAGTAAATGGACCAGCTGAGGTGTGTCACCCACACTGCTAATGCTAACTAAGCTAAGCTAACTAACGTAGTAGCGAGAGGGAGGTAGGAAGGGTGTGGTGTGATAACAATGTTGAAATTGAGAAGTTTAGACTAGTTTAGTTTTACAACAGAAATAAATGTTTGTTATAATGAAAGTACAGAAAAAAGGTACCGTGCCAAGGTTCTAGCCACCCGACTTCAAAAGTATGACATCTCTAGTTCACCCTGATCAGTGATCAGATCGGCTTCATAAGAGGCTGCCTGGTTACTGATAACTTCAGACGGTTACTGCACGTGCTTGATGCCAGCAAGGATGTTGCAGTTCCTACAGCGGTCATGTCCTTGGATGCAATGAAGGCATTTGACAGATTGGAGTGGTCTTACTTGTGGGCAGTTCTTAAAAGGATGGGGCTGGGAGAGGGTTTTATTCATATGATCAAAGTTCTCTACACAGGGCCTTCGGCCATGATCTTAACAGGGAAGTTCTGCTCGCCACTCTTCTCTGTCTCGCGCTCTTCTAGACAGGGTTGTCCTCTTAGTCCTGGACTTTTCGCCTTATCCCTCGAACCTCTAGCTCAATACATAAGACAATCCCAAATTATATCTCCTGTTTCAATTCAGGGCACACATCACCATATCAGCTTATACGCAGATGATGTACTCCTGTTTATGCAGAATCCATCCGTTTCTCTACCTCATCTGCTCAGCGTGATAGATGAATTTGGCAGCCTATCCGGCTTTAAGATCAACTGGCCAAAATCTGCTTTTCTTCCACTTAATGAGCCTTGCGAAGGCTACCATCCTACCTGCAAACATACTTATGGTGGAGCACTTTAAATGTCTCGGGATTGAAATATTCCCTACTATTAGCCAGACGGTAAGGTATAATTACTCCAGCTTGGGTGACAGGATTACGAATGACTTCAACAGATGGTCCAAATAAAAAAATTCATTACAGGCCTGTGCGTCAATAATTAAAATGAATATTTTACCCAGAATTAACTTTATCAGCTCCATGCTCCTGTTACCTCCTCCTGTTGGTTACTGGCAGAAATTGCACTCTGCCTCATATAAATTTGTTTGGAACAATAAATGCCAGCGCTTGAAGAGATCAACTGCCCAAAGAAGTAAACTCGACGGAGGCTTAGCATTTCTAGACTTTAAATATTATTTTCAAGCTTTCTCTCTGAGACCTCTGATCACTTGGTTTGACGCTCAAGCAGCCGTGTCTTAGCGACCATTGGAGGAGAAGATGGTGTCCCCACATAGACTTCAAGATATTGTGTATACCAACATTTCAATTAAGCAATGCAAATTACGATTTGGCCCTCTTATCACACATGTGATCCAGACTTGGCGTGACACCCAGAAAGCATGTACTAACCGCCATAAATGGCACACGCACTCCCCCCTATTTAATAATAATTTACTCCTTATTGGACAACAACCTATTAGGTACCCTAGATGGAAAAGAAAGGCATCCACACGTTGGGGGATATCTTCGATAACTCTGGTCTCCGTTTTTTCCAAGATCTATCCAACTGATATGATTTCCCCGGAACCTCCCTTTTCTTTTATTTACAAATAAAAGCAGCTCTGAGGGCTCATGGCGTCCCATGGGACGTTCCACTAGAGCGTCACCGTTTTCACAAATTCTTTTATGACAAAGAGACATCGAGAGGCTTCGTTTCTGACTTTTATCGCCATTTACTTATGTCATCGTATAAGGACCTCCCCCTGGCCTGGATATGATTTGGAGAAAGGATGTCCCGAAGTTGGATGTAGATTTTGATTGGGATGCAGTCTGGGAAAATGTTCGGCTGTCCTCTCGCAACCCAGATCACCAACAGATTCATCTAAATTTTGTTCATAGGACTTATTTGACCCCTAGACGATTGAATCTAATGGGTCTCAGACCTGACTCTCGATGTACCTTATTTCCAAACGGTGCCACCGGAACATTTATGCATATGTACTGGGAATGTCCTCCTGTTGAGCTCTTTTGGGAAAATGTTACCTCCCAGCTATCAGATATTTTCTCTCTGACCATACCTGTTCTGCCTTCTGTATTGTTATTGAATGATGTTTCTCAATTACCGACCTCTATACATGTGAAGAGACTCATTCTAGCCGGCCTCACAGCCGCCAAAAAATGTATTGCCTCAAGATGGATACACCCAGATAAATTATGTCCGAAGGTATAGATTCTCACTTATCTTGATGTGATTTATCTGGTTAGCAGCGGTTGCAAAGATAAAAGAACGCATATACATTTGGAATTTTTTTATTACTAAATAGTGCATTGGGGATGTGGCTCACGTTGAGGTCCTGGGGTGAGCGCGGATCGGGGGGGGGGGGGGGGGGGGGGGGGGGGGGGGAGAGCGAGTACCGGTATCGATTCCCAGGTACCGGTACCGGTTCAAATATGAACGGTACCCAACCCTACTTAGGACAGTTAGCGAGCTATTATCCAGTATCTCCAGGTTGTTATTGTGCCTTGTGCTGCAGGCTGCAACTTGAGCACATTGGTGTCTGACAGGTGATGTTCAGCTGCGCCTGTAATATTTATGTTCTCTTGCCTGTTTGTGATTCTACCATGTCTTAAATACAGCATTCAACCCTGTGTGTGTATGTGTGTACATGCATGTGTGTGTGTGTGTGTGTGTGTGTGTGTGTGTGTGTGTGTGTGTGTGTGTGTGTGTGTGTGGTGTGTGTGTGTGTGTGTGTGTGTGTGTGTGTGTGTGTGTGTGTTTATGCAGCAATAATAGTGGTGTTGCAAGGTAACACAAGTGGGCTCATGTCTCCTCTGGTAAGTAGGCAAATGAGGCAACAGACCCACCACCCTACACACCCTACACACACACACACACACACACGCACACACACACACACACACACATACACACACACACACCCTACACACACACCTGCACACACCACCCACACACACACACACACACACACCCACCCAAACACACACACACACACACACACACACACACACACACACACACACACACACACACACACACACACACACACACACACACACACACACACACACACACACACACACACACACACTGCCATGTTTTCATGCTTTGTCGGGACATGCCATTGACTTAGAGTACATTCATCCCTTAAAGGTAAGACTCTGTGAGGCTGTCAAACAGCGACCTCTAGGCAGAAGAGCCCTGCTTGGTACTGCACTTTGTTTACTTTCTTTGTTATGCTGTGGTTTTCTCCAGCAGGCCTCGCTTGGCAGAGCCTGAGGTGTGGCCAGCAGTAACAACCCCTCCCCCTATACCTACTCAACTCCAACCCACACATCAGACTAAAACAAAACATGTAAACAAAGTGCAACACCAAGCGGGGATCTTTGAATGTGGAGATGTGGGTCACAAGCGGTTGGCTAGCCCTCACAGGAAGCAGGTAGCCCTCACAGGAAGCAGGTAGCCCTCACAGGAAGCAAGTAGCCCTCACAGGAAGCAAGTAGCCCTCACAGGAAGCAGGTATCCCTCACAGGAAGCAGGTAGCCCTCACAGGAAGCAAGTAGCCCTCACAGGAAGCAGGTATCCCTCACAGGAAGCAGGTATCCCTCACAGGAAGCAGGTAGCCCTCACAGGAAGCAAGTAGCCCTCACAGGAAGCAGGTAGCCCTCACAGGAAGC